>NW_017190323.1:0-11345 GCF_001704415.2 Capra hircus | reverse complement strand
GTTGGGGAAAGAATTTCCCGCGTTCCCGTTGCATCTCAAGAGGAGGCGCTCTCCACAGGAAAGGCGAGAGGAACTCCAGGGTCGTGCCACCATTCCCAGAGTCCCCAGATGTCTCAGTCCATTCCAGGGAAACCTGTTTTCCCTGCACTGCCTCGACTTTCAAGCCCAGGGTCGACTTCACCACGGTGGCACGTGGACATCCCTGTGGGAAAGCCTCGTGGGAAAGCCTCGAGGGAAAGCCACAAATCCCTTTATCCACGCGAAGGAAGCGCGACACTGCTGCTACAGCTCGGGAGGAAAAGCGCACGTGCATGCCCCACTCGAGACGAGGACTGACTCCCTGGGAGACTCCAGAAGTACCCCAAGATCCATGTCAGCACTGGAGAGGAATCCTCAGGTTCCGGCACCGACTCCACACAAGGTCTTAGGCCCGGCATCGACGGAAGAGGAATCCCGAGAGGCCCCGAGCAACTCGCATGGGGACTGGCCTTTCCTGAGGCCACCAGAGCGGGTCCCTGAGGTCCGTCATAAGTCCAGAGCACCTGCCGCAACTCGAGAAAATCCAGGAGGTTCTCCCTCCAGGCGAGATGAGGCCATTTCCGCTGAGGCGTCTCGAGGCTAATCACACCTAACCTCTGGAACTTCCAAAGGGTCCTTCACACCCTTGCTGCAACTCAAGAAGTTCCCGACATACCCGTCTCCACTCGAGAGGAAGCACGAGAGTCCGCCCACATCCAGAGGAGCCCCGTTTCCGCCTCCTAGCTCGAGAGGAGGGATCCTTCCCTGCGTGTCGGGATAGAATTCCCAGTGTTCCGTCGCATCTAAAGAGGAGGCGCTCTCCACAGGAAAGGCGAGAGGAACTCCAGGGTCGTGCCACCATTCCCAGAGTCCCCCAGATATCTCAGTCCATTCCAGGGAAACCTGTTTTCCCTGCACTGCCTCGACTTTCAAGCGAGCATCGAGTCACACACGGTTGCACGTGGGACAGCCCTGTGGGAAAGCCTCGAGGGAAAGCCACAGATCCCTTTATCCACGCGAAGGGAAGCGCGACACTGCTGCTACAGCTCGGGGAAAGCGCACGTGCATGCCCCTCTCGAGACGAGGACTGACTCCCTTGGGCAGACTCCAGAAGTACCCCAAGATCCATGTCAGCACTGGAGAGGAATGCTCAGGTTACGGCACCGATTCCACACAAGATCTTAGGCCCCGGCATCGATGGGAGAGGAATCCGAGAGGCCCCGAGCAACTCGCATGGGGACTGGACTTTCCTGAGGCCACCAGAGCGGGTCCCTGAGGTCCCCGTCGTAAGTCGAGAGCACCTGCCGCAACTCGAGAAAATCCAGGAGGTTCTCCCCTCCAGGCGAAATGAGGCCCATTTCCGCTGAGGCGTCTCGAGGCTAATCACATCTAACATCTGGAACTTCCAAAGGGTCCTTCACACCCTTGCTGCAACTCAAGAAGTTCTCTGACATACCCGTCTCCACTCGAGAGGAAGCACGAGAGTCCCGCCCACATCCAGAGGAGCCCCGTTTCCGCCTCCTAGCTCGAGAGGAGGGATCCTTTCCCTGCGTGGTGGGGAAAGAATTCCCCGCGTTCCCGTCGCATCTCAAGAGGAGGCGCTTGCCAGGGTCCAGCCCCGGTGGATCCAGGGAATTCGAAGGGTGGACGGCGTTGGCGTGGAAAGACTTGTTTGTTTATTAATGTAAGATTATTAAGAAACTATAGTGTAATAAGAAGATTAAGTGGAGGAAGAGGGCTGAATAGCTTGGTTTTCGCGGAAGGCCATTAAAATTCCAGACAAGGAATTTGCACCATCTACGTTTGGCCACCGGCGCCCGCTTGAATATCTAAGGGTGCCTCGCCTTAAGCTCCCTTTCGTGCGGTCTTAACAGCCGGGGCAAGTAAGTAGACCTGGCGAGCCTCCGCGCCCCAGATGGAGATTCAGCCTGAAGTTAAAGTAAAGAGCAGAGAGAGGGAAGGGGAGAGAAGAAGAGAGAGAGAGACATGGGGGAGCCAGAGTCCCAAGAAACTAGGCCGAGAGACTAGTTCGAGAAACTGGTCCAATCCTTTATTGTTCAGAAGGCCTTTTATACTTTTGATAAAACATGGAGATCAATGGGTAACACAGAATTATGTAGCGTTCGCAGCCCAGACTCTTTCTATACATCATTTTGTATACAAAAGGTCTCAGGTGATTTACATTATCTTCTGGCCAAGAGGCTTGTTAACAGTTTTTAGCTCTCTTCCTTAATGAATGTTAATTTTGTTTCCCCTGAAGTGTTTTTTTTAATCTGCATCTCCTTAAAGCATTAAAGTTACATCTCTATAGAACAAAGGTGCAGTGGGATATAACACTTAAGGTATGGGATATTAGAATCAAGCTGGGTACATATACACACTCGTTATTCATTTGAATCTCACTCTACAGAGTGTTACAGTATACTAACACATATATATGGAATTTAGGAAGATTGTATGCAAGACAGGAAAAAAGACACAGATGTGTATAATGGACACTCAGACAACTTGTATACTGTCATGTAAGAATTGAATCGCCAGTCCATGTCTGACGTAAAGGTGCATATGACTCATGTTTATGTAAGAATTAAAGAAAATTTGGCAGCAAGCATTGACACAACAAATGAAACTTTTAATCAGTCCTATTCTAAAGATTTTGACTCCTCGGAAGCCCCTACATTCCTAGGATGTTTTAAGCTTCCTGTGCCTGCGGTCAGGAGGCCTCAAACAAACACACTTGCAGAGTCCTGCAGGCAGGCTAGAAAGCCATCGGAGGGGTTTTTTGGATTGAAACACTCTTTCAAATGCAGAAGACTAAAGCCCTGAATTGACTTTTTCCAGAAAATGTCAGAAGAGTGGAAAAGCAGAGCACAAAAGCCGGCAGATTTTTGTTGGGGTACATGCTTAGGAATTTCCAGAGGGGCCCCTGAAGTCTGAGCACGCCTTGCGTATGTCAGCTTCCTTCCTCATGACCTTGTCACGGGCGGGATTCCTCACAATGGCTTCCGGCAGGCGCTCTCCACAGGAAAGGCGAGAGGAACTCCAGGGTCGTGCCACCATTCCCAGAGTCCCCCAGATGTCTCAGTCCATTCCAGGGAAACCTGTTTTCCCTGCACTGCCTCGACTTTCAACCGAGGATCGACTCACACCACGGTGGCACGTGGGACAGCCCTGTGCCTGTGGGAAAGCCCTGGGAAAGCCTCGAGGGAAAACAGATCCCTTGATCCACGCGAAGGGAAGCGCGACACTGCTGCTACAGCTCGGAGGAAAGCGCACGTGCATGCCCACTCGAGACGAGGACTGACTCCCCTGGGAGACTCCAGAAGTACCCAAGATCCATGTCAGCACTGGAGAGGAATCCTCAGGTTCCGGCACCGACTCCACACAAGGTCTTAGGCCCGGCATCGACGGGAGAGGAATCCCGAGAGGCCCCCGAGCAACTCGCATGGGACTGGCCTTTCCTGAGGCCACCAGAGCGGGTCCCTGAGGTCCCCGTCGTAAGTCGAGAGCACCTGCCGCAACTCGAGAAAATCCAGGAGGTTCTCCCCTCCAGGCGAGATGAGGCCCATTTCCGCTGAGGCGTCTCGAGGCTAATCACACCTAACCTCTGGAACTTCCAAAGGGTCCTTCACACCCTTGCTGCAACTCAAGAAGTTCCCCGACATACCCGTCTCCACTCGAGAGGAAGCACGAGAGTCCCGCCCACATCCAGAGGAGCCCCGTTTCCGCCTCCTAGCTCGAGAGGAGGGATCCTTTCCTGCGTGGTCGGAAAGAATTCCCGGCTTCCGTCGCATCTCAAGAGGAGGCGCTCTCCACAGGAAAGGCGAGAGGAACTCCAGGGTCGTGCCACCATTCCCAGAGTCCCCAGATGTCTCAGTCCATTCCAGGGAAACCTTTTTCCCTGCACTGCCTCGACTTTCAAGCCGAGGATCGACTCACACCACGTGGCACGTGGACAGCCCTGCCCTCGTGGGAAAGCCTCTGGGAAAGCCTCGAGGGAAAGCCACAGATCCCTTGATCCACGCGAAGGGAAGCGTGACACTGCTGCTACAGCTCGGGAGGAAAGCGCACGTGCATGCCCCACTCGAGACGAGGACTGACTCCCCTGGGGAGACTCCAGAAGTACCCCAAGATCCATGTCAGCACTGGAGAGGAATCCTCAGGTTCCGGCACCGACTCCACACAAGGTCTTAGGCCCGGCATCGACGGGAGAGGAATCCCGAGAGGCCCCGAGCAACTCGCATGGGGACTGGCCTTTCCTGAGGCCACCAGAGAGGGTCCCTGAGGTCCCCGTCGTAAGTCGAGAGCACCTGCCGCAACTCGAGAAAATCCAGGAGGTTCTCCCCTCCAGGCGAGATGAGGCCCATTTCCGCTGAGGCGTCTCGAGGCTAATCACACCTAACCTCTGGAACTTCCAAAGGGTCCTTCACACCCTTGCTGCAACTCAGAAGTTCCCCGACATACCCGTCTCCACTCGAGAGGAAGCACGAGAGTCCCGCCCACATCCAGAGGAGCCCCGTTTCCGCCTTAGCTCGAGAGGAGGGATCCTTTCCCTGCGTGGTCGGAAAGAATTCCCGGCGTTCCCGGCGCATCTCAAGAGGAGGCGCTCTCCACAGGAAAGGCAAGAGGAACTCAGGGTCGTGCCACCATTCCCAGAGTAATTCCGGGAATTTTAGTAAACCTAGCTATTCAGCCTTTTTCTCCAGGCTTTCCACGTCAACGCCGTCCATCCGTCGAATTCCCTGGATCTCACGGACTCTTGGAATGTGGCACGACACTGGAGTTTCTCTCGCCTTTCCTGTGGAGAGCGCCTCCTCATGAGATGCGAGGGAACACCGGGAATTCTTTCCGAACATACAGGGAAAGGATACCTCCGAGGTACGAGGCGGAAACGGGCTCCTCTGGATGTGGCGGGACTCTCGTGCTTCCTCTCGAGTGGAGACAGGTATGTTGGGGAACTTCTTGAGTTGCAGCAAGGTGTGAAGGACCCTTTGGAAGTTCCAGAGGTTAGGTGTGATTAGCCTCGAGACGCCTCAGCGGAAATGGGCCTCATCTCGCCTGGAGGGGAGAACCTCCTGGATTTTCTCGAGTTGCGGCAGGTGCTCTCGACTTACGACGGGGACCTCAGGGACCCGCTCTGGTGGCCTCAGGAAAGGCCAGTCCCCATGCGAGTTGCTCGGGGCCTCTCGGGATTCCTCTCCCGTCGATGCCGGGCCTAAGACCTTGTGTGGAGTCGGTGCCGGAACCTGAGGATTCCTCTCCAGTGCTGACATGGATCTTGGGTACTTCTGGAGTCTCCCCAGGGGAGTCAGTCCTCGTCTCGAGTGGGGGCATGCACGTGCGCTTTCCTCCCGAGCTGTAGCAGCAGTGTCACGCTTCCCTTCGCGTGGATCAAGGGATCTGTGGCTTTCCCTCGAGGCTTTCCCACGAGGCTTTCCACGAGGCTTTCCCACAGGGCTGTCCACGTGCCACCGTGGTGTGAGTCGATCCTCGGCTTGAAAGTCGAGGCAGTGCAGGGAAAACAGGTTTCCCTGGAATGGACTGAGACATCTGGGGGACTCTGGGAATGGTGGCACGACCCTGGAGTTCCTCTCGCCTTTCCTGTGGAGAGCGCCTCCTCTTGAGATGCGACGGGAACGCCGGGAATTCTTTCCCGACCACGCAGGGAAAGGATCCCTCCTCTCGAGCTAGGAGGCGGAAACGGGGCTCCTCTGGATGTGGGCGGGACTCTCGTGCTTCCTCTCGAGTGGAGACGGGTATGTCGGGGGAACTTCTTGAGTTGCAGCAAGGGTGTGAAGGACCCTTTGGAAGTTCCAGAGGTTAGGTGTGATTAGCCTCGAGACGCCTCAGCGGAAATGGGCCTCATCTCGCCTGGAGGGGAGAACCTCCTGGATTTTCTCGAGTTTCAGCAGGTGCTCTCGACTTACGACCGGGACCTCAGGGACCCGCTCTGGTGGCTCAGGAAAGGCCAGTCCCCATGCGAGTTGCTAAGGGGCCTCTCGGGATTCCTCTCCGTCGATGACGGGCCTAAGACCTTTTTGGAATCGGTGCCCGAACCTGAGGTTTCCTCTCCAGTGCTGAAATGGATCTTGGGTACTACTGGAGTCTCCACAGGGGAGTCATCTTCGTCTCCAATGGGGGCATGCACGTGCGCTTTTCTCCGAGCATTAGGAGCAGAGTCAATTTTCCCGTTGGGTTGATCAAAGGGTTTCTTGTTTTCCCTCGAGGCTTTCCCACACGAGGCTTTCCCACAGGGCTGTCCCACGTGCCACCATCGTGTGAGTCGGTCCCGCGTGAACGTCGAGGCAGTGCAGGGTAAACAAGTTCCTCTGGAAAGGACTGAGTCATCTGGGGGACTCTGGAATGGGTGGAGGTGGAACGACCTGGAGTTCCTCTCACCTTTCTTGTGGAGCGTGCCTCCTCTTGAGATGCGACAGGTACGACAGGAATTCTTTCCGGCCAATCAGGGTAATCCCTCACATTGAGCTAGGAGGGGGAATTGGGGCTCCTCTGGATGTGGGTGGGTACCCTGGTGATTCCTATGTAGTGGCGACGGGTCTCTTCTGGATCTTCTTGAGTTGCAACAAGGGTGTGAAGGACCCTTTGGAAATTCCAGAGGTTAGGTGTGATTAGCCTCGAGACGTCTCAGTGGAAATGGGCCTCATCTCGCCTGAAGGGAGAATCTCCTTCATTTTCTCGAGTTGTGGCAGGTGCTCTCGACTTACGACGGGGACCTCAGGGACCCGTTTGTTGGCCTTAGGAGACCAGTCCCATGCGAGTTGCTAGAGGGGCCTCTCGGATTCCTCACGGTAGATGCGGGCCCAAGACCTTGGTGGACTGGGGGCCAGAACCTGAGTATTCCTCTCCAGTGCTGACATGTTTTGGGGATACTTCTGAAGTCTCCAAGGGGAATCAGTCCTCGTCTCGAGTGGGGGCATGTGCATGCTCTTTCCTCCGAGCTGTAGCAGCAGTGTCATGCTTCCCGTCGCGTGATCAATGGATCTGTGGCTTTTCCTCTAGGCTTTTCCTAGAGGATTTCCACGAGGCTTTCCCACAGGGCTGTCCCCGTGCACCGTGGTGTGAGCGATCCTCGGCATGAAAGTTTAAGCACTCTGTAAAAACAAGATCTCTGGAATGGACTGAGACATCCAGGGTACTCTGGGAATGGTGGCACGACCCTGGAGTCCTCTCGCCCTATCCTGTGGAGAGCGCCTCCTGTTGAGATGCAACGGAAACGCCGGGAATTCTTTCCCGACCAGGCTGGGAAAGGATCCCTCCTCTCGAGCTAGGAGGTGGAAACGGGCTCCTTTGGATGTGGCGGAACTCTCGTGCTTCCTCTCTAGTGGAGACGGGTATGTCTGGGAACTTCTTGAGTTGCAGCAAGGGTGTGAAGGACCCTTTGGAAGTTCCAGATGATAGATGTGATTAGCCTCGAGACGCCTCAGCGGAAATGGGCCTCATCTCTCCTGGAGGGGAGAACGTCCTGGATTTTCTCGAGTTGCGTCAGGTGCTCTCGACTTACGACGGGGACCTCAGGGACCCGCTGTGGTGGCCTCAGGAAAGGCCAGTCCCCATGCGAGATGCTTGGGGGCTCTCGGATTCCTGTCCCGTCGATGCCGGGTCCTAAGACCTTGTGTGGAGTCGGTGCAGGAACCTGAGGATTCCTCTCCCAGTGCTGACATGGATCTTGGGCTACTACTGGAGTCTCCCCAGGGGAGTCAGTCCTCGTCTCGAGTGGGGGCATGCACGTGCGCTTTCCTCCCGAGCTGTAGCAGCAGTGTCACGCTTCCTTTCGCGTGGATCAAAGGATCTGTGGCTTTCGCTCGAGGATTTCCCACGAGGCTTTCCCACGTGGCTTTCCCACAGGGCTGTCCAACGTGCCATCGCGGTGTGAGTCGATCCTCGGCTTGAAAGTCGAGGCAGTGCAGGGAAAACAGGTTTCCCTGGAATGGACTGAGACATCTGGGGACTCTGGGAATGGGGCACTGATCCTGGAGTTCCTCTCGCCTTTCCTGTGGAGAGCGCCTCCTCTTGAGATGAGACGGGAACGCCGGGAATTCTTTCCCCACCACGCAGGGAAAGGATACCTCCTCTCGAGCTAGCAGGCGGAAACGGGGCCACTCTGGATATGGGCGGGACGCTCGGGTTCCTCTTGAGTGGAGACGGGTATGTCGAGGAACTTCTTGAGTTGCCAGCAAGGGTGTGAAGGACCCTTTGGAAGTTCCAGGGTTTAAGTGTGATTACCGCCTAGTTGCCTCAGAGGAAATGGGCCTCATCTATCCTAGAGGGGAGAACCTCCTGGATTTTCTCGAGTTGCCGGCAGGTGCTCTCGACTTACGACGAGGGCCTCAGGGACCCGCTCTGGTGGCCTCAGGAAAGGCCAGTCCCCATGCGAGTTTGCTCGGGGGCCTCTCGGAATTCCTCTCCCGTCGATGCCGGGGCTAAGACCTTGTGTGGACTCAGTGCCGGAACCTGAGGATTCCTCTCCAGTGCCGACATGGATCTTGGGGTTCTTCTGGAGTCTCCCCAGGGGAGTCAGTCCTCGTCTCGAGAGGGGGCATGCACGTGGGATTTCCTCCGGAGCTGTAGCAGCAGTGTTTCGCTTCCCTTCGCGTGGATCAATGGGTTTGTGGCTTTCCTCGAGGTTTTCCCCGAGGCTTTCCCACGAGGCTTTCCCACGAGGCTTTCCCACAGGGGCTGTCCCACGTGCCACCGTGGTGTGAGTTGATCCTCGGCTTGAAAGTCGACGCAGTGCAGGGAAAATAGGTTTCCGTGAAATGGACTGAGACATCTGGGGGACTCTGGGAATGGCGGCACGACCCTGGAGATCCTCTCGCCTTTCCTGAGGAGAGCGCCTCCTCTTGAGATGTGACGGGAACACCGGGTATTCTATCCCGACCACGCAGTGAAAGGATCCCTCCTCTCGAGCAAGGAGGCGGAAACGGGGCTCCTCTGGTTGCGGGCGGGATTCTCGTGCTTCCTCTCGAGTGGAGATGGGTATGTCGGGGAACTTCTTGAGTTGCAGCAAGGGTGTGAAGGGCCTTTGGAAGTTCCAGAGGTAAGGTGTGATTAGCCTCGAGATACCTCAGCGGAAATGGGCCTCATCTCGCCTGGAGGGGAGAACCTCCTGGATTTTTCTCGAATTGTGGCAGGTGCTCTCGACTTACGATTGGGACCTCAGGGACCCGCTCTGGTGGCCTCAGGAAAGGCCAGTCCCCATGAGAGTTGTTCGGGGGACTCTCGGGATTCCACTCCCGTAGATGCCGGGGCCTAAGTCCTTTGTGGGGTCGGTGTCGGAACCTGAGGATACCTCTCCAGGCCAGACATGGATCTTGGGGTACTTCTGGAGTCTCCCCAGGGGGGTCAGTGCTCGTCTCGAGTGGAGGCATGCCACGTGCGCTTTCCTCCCGAGCTGTAGCAGCAGTGTCACGCTTCCCTTCGCGTGGATCAAGGCATCTGTGGCTTTTCCCTCGGGGCTTCCCACGAGGCTTTCCCACGAGGCTTTCCCACAGGGCTGTCCATCGTGCACCTTGGTGAGAGTCGATCCTCGGCTTGAAATTCGAGGCAGTGCAGGGAAAACAGTTTTTCCTGGAATGGACTGAAATATCTGGGGGACTCTGGGAATGGTGGCACGACCCTGGAGTTCCTCTCGCCTTTCCTGTAGAGAGCGCCTCCTCTGGAGATGCGACGGGAACCCCAGGAATTCTTTCCCGAACACGAGGGAAATGATACCTCCTCTCGAGCTAGGAGGCGGAAAAGGGGCTCCTCTGGATGTGGGCGGGACTCTCGTGCTTCCTCTCGAGTGGAGACGGGTATGTCGGGGAACTTCTTGAGTTGCAGCAAGGGTGTGAAGGACCCTTTGGAAGTTCCAGAGGTTCTGGTGTGATAAGGCTCGAGTCGCCTCTGCGGAAATGGGCCTCATCTCGCCTGGAGGGGAGAACCTCCTGGATTTTCTCGAGTTGTGGCAGGTGCTCTCGACTTACGACAGGGACCTCAGAGACCCGCTCTGGTGGCCTCAGGAAAGACCAGTCCCCATGCGAGTTACTCAGGGCCCTCTCGGGGTTCCTCTCCCGTCGATGCCCAGGGGCCTAAGACCTTGTGTGGTGTCGGTGCCGGAACCTGAGGATTCCTTTGGCAGTGCTGACAAGGATCTTGGGGTACTTCTCCAGTCTCCCCACGGGGAGTCAGTCCTCATCTCGAGTGGGGCCATGCACGTGCGCTTTCCTCCCGAGCTGTAGCAGCAGTGTCACGCTTCCCTTCGGGTGGTTCAAGGTATCTGCGGCTTTCCCTCGAGGCTTTCCCACGAGTCTTTTCCACGAGGCTTTCCCACGAGACTTTCCCAAAGGACTGTCCCCACGTGCACCGTGTTGTGTGTCGATCCTAGGCTAGAAAGTTGAGGCAGTGCAGGAGAAACAGGTTTCCCTGGAATGGACTGAGACATCTGGGGGGCCTCTGGGAATGGGTGCACGAATCTGGAGTTCCTCTCGGCCTTTCCTGTGGAGAGCGCCTCCTCTTGAGATGAGACGGGAACTCCGGGAATACTTGACCGACCACTCAGTGAAAGGATCCCTCCTCTCGAGCTTGGAGGCAGTAACGGGGCTCCTCTGGATGTGGGCGGGACTCTCGGGCTTCCTCTCGAGTGGAGACGGGTATGTGGGGGAGCTTCTTGAGTTGCAGCAAGGGCGTGAAGGACCCTTTGTAAGTTCCATAGGTTAGGTGTGATTAGCCTCGAGACGCCTCAGCGGTTTTGGGCCTCATCTCGCCTGGAAGGTAGAACCTCCTGGATTTTCTCGGAGTTGCGGCAGGTGACCTCGACTTACGACGGGAACCTCAGGGACCCGCTGTGGTGGCCTCAGGAAAGGCCAGGCCCCATGCGAGTTGCTCGGGGGGCCTCTCGGGATTCCTCTCCCGTCGATGCCAGGGCCTACGACCTTGTGTGAATTCGGGGCCGGAACTTGAGGATTCGCTCTCCCAGTGCTGACATGGATCTTGGGGGTACTTCTGGAGTCTCCCAAGCTTGCGTCAGTCCTCGGCTCGAGTGGGGTCATGCACGTGCGCTTTCCTCCGAGCAGTAGCAGCAGTGTCACGCTTCCCTTCTCGTGGATCAAGGAATCTGTGGCTTTCCCTGGAGTCTTTCCCATGAGGCTTTCACAAGGCTATTCCACTTGCCACCATGGTGTGAGTCGATCCTCGGCGTGAAAGTCGAACCAGTGCAGGGAAAACAGGAACCTCCTTCCCCACAGTAGGGGATACACTGTCCCCTTGGCGGGTATCTCAGGGCACTCGCGCTGGGGGTTGCCCGCGGAGGTGCAGGCCTCAGGCTCCAC
>NW_017190322.1:0-11345 GCF_001704415.2 Capra hircus | reverse complement strand
GATCAAGGGATCTGTGGCTTTCCTTGAGGCTTTCCCACGAGCTTTCCACAGGGCTGTCCCACGTGCCAACGTGGTGTGAGTCGATCCTCGCCTTGAAAGTCGAGGCAGTGCAGGGAAAACAGGTTTCCTGGAATGGACTGATATACCTGGGGACTCGGGAATGGTGGAACTACCCTGGAGTTCCTCTCGCCTTTCCTGTGGAGAGCGCCTCCTTTGAGATGCGACGGGAATGCCGGGAATTCTTTCCCGACCACACAGGGAAAAGATCCCTCCTCTCGAGCAAGGAGGCGGAAAACGGGCTCCTCTGGATGTGGGCGGGACTCTCGTGCTTCCTCTCGAGTGGAGACCGGTATGTCGGGGAACTTCTTGAGTTGCAGCAAGGGTGTGAAGGACCCTTTGAAAGTTCCAGATATTATGTGATTAGCCTCGAGACGCCTCAGCGGAAATGGGCCTCATCTCGCCTGGAGGGGAGAACCTCCTGGATTTTCTCGAGTTGCGGCAGGTGCTCTCGACTTACGATGGGGACCTCAGGGACCCGCTCTGGTGGCCTCAGAAAGGCCAGTCCCATGAGAGTTGATGGGGCCTCTCGGGAACCCTCCCGTCGATGCCAGGGCCTAAGACCCTTGTGAGTCGGTGTCGGATCCTGAGGATTCCTCTCCAGTGCTGACATGGATCTTGGGTACTTCTGGAGTCTCCCCAGGGGAGTCAGTCCTCGTCTCGAGTGGGGCATGCACGTGCCTTTCCCCCCGAGCTGTAGCAGCAGTGTCACGCTTCCCTTTGCGTGGATCAAGGATGTGTGGCTTTCCCTCGAGGCTTTCCCACGAGGCTTCCACGAGACTATCCCACAAGGCTGTCCACGTGCCACCGTGGTGTGAGTCGATCCTCGGCTTGAAAGTCGAGGCAGTGCAGGGAAAACAGGTTTCCCTGGAATGGACTGAGACATCTGGGGGACTCTGGGAATGGTGGCACGACCCTGGAGTTCCTCTCGCCTTTCCTGTGGAGAGTGCCTCTCTTGAGTTGCGACGGGAACGCGGGAATTCATTCCCGACCACGATGGGAAAGGATCCCTCCTCTCGAGCTTGGAGGCGGAAACGGGGCTCCTCTTGGATGTGGGGGGAACTCTCGTGCTTCCTCTCAAGTTGGAGCCGGGTATGTCGGGGAACTTCTTGAGTTGCAGCAAGGGTGTGAATGGACCCTTCGGAAAGTTCCAGAGGTTAGGTGTGATTAGCCTCGAGACGCCTCAGCGGAAATGGGCCTCATCTCGCCTGGAGGGGAGAACCTCCTGGATTGTCTCGAGTTGCGGCAGGTGCTCTCGACTTACGACGGGGACCTCAGGGACCCGCTCTGGTGGCCTCAGGAAAGGCCAGTCCCCATGCGAATTGCTCGGGGGCCTCTCGGGATTTCTCTCCCGTCGATGCCATGGCCTAAGATCTTGTGTGGAGACGGTGCCGGACCTGAGGATTTCTATCCAGTACTGACATGGATCTTGGGGTACTTCTGGAGTCCCCCAGGGGAGTCAGTCCTCGTCTCGAGTCGGGGCATGCACGTGCGCTTTCCTCCCGAGCTGTAGCAGCAGTGTCACGCTTCCATTCGCGAGGATCAAGGGATCAGGGGCTTTCCCTCGAGGCTTTCCAACGAGGCTTTCCCACGAGGCTTTCCCACAGGGCTGCTCCACGTGCCACCATGGTGTGAGTCGATCCTCGGCTTGAAAGTCGAGGCAGTGCAGGGAAAACAGGTTTCCCTGGAATGGACTGAGACATCTGGGGGATCTGGAATGGTGGCACGACCCTGGAGTTCCTCTCGCCTTTCCTGTGGAGAGCGCCTCCTCGTGAGATGCGACGGGAACGCCAGGAATTCTTTCCCTACCAGGCAGGGAAAGGATCCCTCCTCTCGAGCAAGGAGGCGACAAGGGGCTCCTCTGGATGTGGGCGGGACTCTCGTGCTTCCTCTCGAGTGGAGACGGGTATGTCGGGGAACTTCTTGAGTTGCAGCAAGGGTGTGAAGGACCCTTAGGAAGTTCCAGAGGTTAGGTGTGATTAGCCTCGAGACGCCTCAGCGGAAATGGGCCTCATCTCGGCTGGAGGGGAGAACCTCCTGGATTTCTCGAGTTGCGGCAGGTGCTCTCGACTTACGACAGGGACCTCAGGGACCCGCTCTGGTGGCCTCAAGAAAGGCCAGTCCCCATGAGAGTTGCTGTGGGGCCTCTCGGGATTCCTTTCCCGTCGATGCCAGGGCCTCAGACCTTGTGTGGAGTCGGTGTCGGATCCTGAGTATTCCTCTCCAGTGCTGACATGCATCTTGGGGTACTTCTGGAGTCTCCCCAGGGGAGTCAGTCCTCGTCTCGAGTGGGGGCATGCACGTGCGCTTTCCTCCCGTGCTGTAGCAGCAGTGTCACGCTTCCCTTCGCGAAGATCAGGGGATCAGGGGCTTTCCCTCGAGGCTTTCCCACGAGGCTTTCCCACGAAGCTTTCCCACAGGGCTGCTCCACGTGCCACCGTGGTGTGAGTCGATCGTCGGCTTGAAAGTCGAGGCAGTGCAGGGAACACAGGCTTCCCTGGAATGGACTGAGACATCTGGGGGACTCTGGGAATGGTGGCACGACCCTGGAGTTCCTCTCACCTTTCCTGTGGAGAGCACCTCCTCTTGAGATGCGACGGGAACTCGGGGAGATCTTTCCCGACCACGCAGGGAAAGGATCCCTCCTCTCGAGCTAGGAGGGGGAAACGGGGCTCCTCCTGATGTAGGCGGGACTCTCGTTCTTAACCTCGAGTGGAGACTGGTATGTCGGGGAACTTCTTGAGTTGAAGCAAGGGTGTGAAGGTCCCTTTGGAAGTTCCAGAGGTTTAGGTGTGTTTAGCCTCGAGACGCCTCAGCGGAAATGGGCCTCATCTCGCCTGCAGTGGAGAACCTCCTGGATTTTCTCGAGTTGCGGCAGGTGCTCTCGACTTACGACGGGGACCTCAGGGACCCGCTCTGGTGGCCTCAGGAAAGGCCAGTCCCCATGCGAGTTGCTCGGGGGCCTCTCGGGATTCCTCTCCCGTCGATGCCGGTGCCTAAGACCTTGTGTGGAGACGATGCCGGAACCTGATGATTCCTCTCCAGTGCCGACGTGGATCTTGGGGTACTTCTGGAGTCTCCCCAGGGGAGTCAGTCCTCGTCTCGAGTGGGGACATAGGTGCGATTTCCTCCCGAACTGTAGCAGCAGTGTCACGCTTCCCTTCGCGTGGATTAAGGGATCTGTGGCTTTCCCTCGAGGCTTTCCCACAGGGCTGTCCCACTTGCCACCGTGGTGTGAGTCGATCCTTGGCTTGAAAGTCGAGGCAGTGCAGGGAAAACAGGTTTCACTGGAATGGACTGAGACATCTTGGGGACTCTGGGAACGGTGGCGCGACCCTGGAGTTCCTGTCGCCTTTCCTGTGGAGAGCGCCTCCTCTTGAGATGCGACAGGGAACGCCAGGAATTCTTTCCCGACCACGCAGGGAAAGGATCCCTCCTCTCGAGCTAGGAGGCGGAAACAGGGCTCCTCTGGATGTGGGCGGGACTCTCGTGCTTCCTCTCGAGTGGAGACGGGTATGTCGGGGAACTTCTTGAGTTGCAGCAAGGGTGTGAAGGACCCTTTGGAAGTTCCAGAGGTTAGGTGTGATTAGCCTCGAGATGCCTCAGCGGAAATGGGCCTCATCTCGCCTGGAGGGGAGAACCTCCTGGATTGTCTCGAGTTGCGCAGGTGCTCTCGACTTACGACGGGGACCTCAGGGACCCGCTCTGGTGGCCTCAGGAAAGGCCAGTCCCCATGGAGAGTTGTTGAGGGGCCTCTCGGGATTCCTCTGCCTGTCGATGCGGGGACCTACAGACCTTGTGTAGGAGTCGGTGCCAGGAAGCCTGAGGATTCCTTCTCCAGTGCTGACTATGGATCTTGGGGTACTTCTGGAGTCTCCCCAGGGGAGTCAGTCCTCGTCTCGAGTGGGGGCATGCACGTGCGCTTTCCTCCCGAGCTGTAGCAGCAGTTCAGCGCTTCCCTTCGCGTGGATCAAGGGATCTGTGGCTTTCCCTCGAGCTTCCCCCGAGGCTTTCCCACGAGGCTTTCCCCACAGGGCTGTCCCACGTGCCACCGTGGTGTGAGTCGATCCTCGGCTTGAAAGTCGAGGCAGTGCAGGGAAAACAGGTTTCCCTGGAATGGACTGAGACATCTGGGGGACTCTGGGAATGGTGGCACGACCCTGGAGTTCCTCTCGCCTTTCCTGTGGAGAGCGCCTCCTCTTGAGATGCGACGGGAACGCCAGGAATTCTTTCCCGACCACGCAGGGAAAGGATCCCTCCTCTCGAGCTAGGAGGCGGAAACGGGGCTCCTCTGGATGTGGGCGGGACTCTCGTGCTTCCTCTCGAGTGGAGACGGGTATGTCGGGAACTTCTTGAGTTGCAGCAAGGGTGTGAAGGACCCTTTGGAAGTTCCAGAGGTTAGGTGTGATTAGCCTCGAGACGCCTCAGCGGAAATGGGCCTCATCTCGCCTGGAGGGAGAACCTCCTGGATTTTCTCGAGTTGCGGCAGGTGCTCTCGACTTACGACGGGACCTCAGGGACCGCTCTGGTGGCCTCAGGAAAGGCCAGTCCCCATGCGAGTTGCTGGGGCCTCTCGGATTCCTCTCCCGTCGATGCCGGGCCTAAGACCTTGTGTGGAGTCGGTGCCAGAACCTGAGGATTCCTCTCCAGTGCTGACATGGATCTTGGGGTACTTCTGGAGTCTCCCCAGGGAGTCAGTCCTCGTCTCGAGTGGGGCATGCACGTGCGCTTTCCTCCGAGCTGTAGCAGCAGTGTCACGCTTCCCTTCGCGTGGATGGGATCTGTGGCTTTCCCCCGAGGCTTTCCACGAGGCTTTCCCACGAGGCTTTCCCAGGGCTGTCCACGTGCCACCGTGGTGTGAGTCGATCCTCGGCTTGAAAGTCGAGGCAGTGCAGGGAAAACAGGTTTCCCTGGAATGGACTGAGACATCTGGGGGACTCTGGGAATGGTCACGACCCTGGAGTTCCTCTCGCCTTTCCTGTGGAGAGCGCCTCCTCTTGAGATGCGATCGGAATTCTTTCCGAACACGCAGGGAAAGGATCCCTCCTCTCGAGCTAGGAGGCGGAAACGGGGCTCCTCTGGATGTGGGCGGACTCTCGTGCTTCCTCTCGAGTGGAGACGGGTATGTCGGGGAACTTCTTGAGTTGCAGCAAGGGTGTGAAGGACCCTTTGGAAGTTCCAGAGGTTAGGTGTGATTAGCCTCGAGACGCCTCAGCGGAAATGGGCCTCATCTCGCCTGGAGGGGAGAACCTCCTGGATTTTCTCGAGTTGCGGCAGGTGCTCTCGACTTACGACGGGGACCTCAGGGACCCGCTCTGGTGGCCTCAGGAAAGGCCAGTCCCCATGCGAGTTGCTCGGGGCCTCTCGGGATTCCTCTCCGTCGATGCCGGGGCCTAAGATCTTGTGTGGAGTCGGTGCCGGAACCTGAGATTCCTCTCCAGTGCTGACATGGATCTGGGGTACTTCTGGAGTCTCCCCAGTGGAGTCAGTCCTCTCGTCTCGAGTGGGGCATGCACGTGCGCTTTCCTTCCGAGCTGTAGCAGCAGTGTCACGCTTCCCTTCGCGTGGATCAAGGGATCTGTGGCTTTCCCGAGGCTTTCCCACGAGGCTTTCCACCCACAGGCTGTCCCACGTGCCACCGTGGTGTGAGTCGATCCTCGGCTTGAAAGTCGAGGCAGTGCAGGGAAACAGGTTTTCCTGGAATGGACTGAGACATCTGGGGGACTCTGGGAATGGTGGCACGACCCTGGAGTTCCTCTCGCCTTTCCTGTGGAGAGCGCCTCCTCTTGAGATGCGACGGAACGCCGGAATTCTTTCCCGACCACGCAGGGAAAGGATCCCTCCTCTCGAGCTAGGAGGCGGAAACGGGGCTCCTCTGGATGTGGGCGGGACTCTCGTGCTTCCTCTCGAGTGGAGACGGGTATGTCGGGGAACTTCTTGAGTTGCAGCAAGGGTGTGAAGGACCCTTTGGAAGTTCCAGAGGTTTAGGTGTGATTAGCCTCGAGACGCCTCAGCGGAAATGGGCCTCATCTCGCCTGGAGGGGAGAACCTCCTGGATTTTCTCGAGTTTGCGGCAGGTGCTCTCGACTTACGACGGGGACCTCAGGACCCGCTCTGGTGGCCTCAGGAAAGGCCAGTCCCCATGCGAGTTGCTCGGGGGCCTCTCGGATTCCTCTCCCGTCGATGCTGGGGCCTAAACCTTGTGTGGAGTCAGTTCCGGAACCTGAGGATTCCTCTCCAGTGCTGACATGGATCTTGGGTACTTCTGGAGTCTCCCCAGGGGAGTCAGTCTCGTCTCGAGTGGGGGCATGCACGTGCGCTTTCCTCCCGAGCTGTAGCAGCAGTGTCCCGCTTCCCTTCCAAGGGATCTTTACGGGCTTTGCTTTCCCACGAGGCTTTCTGCCGGGGTCCAGCCCCGGTGGATCCAGGGAATTCGAAGGGTGGACGGCGTTGGCGTGGAAAGACTTGTTTGTTTATTAATGTAAGATTAGATTAAGAAACTATAGTGTAATAAGAAGATTAAGTGGACGAAGAGGGCTGAATAGCTTGGTTTACGCGGAAGGCCAATAAAATTCCAGACAAGGAATTTGCACCATCTACGTTGGGCCACCGGCGCCCGCTTGAATATCTAAGGGTGCCTCGCCTTAAGCTCCCTTTGGTGCGGGTCTTAACAGCCGGGGCAAGTAAGTAGACCTGGCGAGCCTCCGCGCCCCAGATGGAGATTCAGCCTGAAGTTAAAGTAAAGAGCAGAGAGAGGGAAGAGAGAAGAGGAGAGAGAGAGACATGGGGGAGCCAGAGTCCCAAGAAACCAGGCCGAGAGACTAGTTCGAGAAACTGATCCGATCCTTTATTGTTCAGAAGGCCTTTTATACTTTTGATAAAACATGGAGATCAACGGGTAACACAGAATTATGTAGCGTTCGCAGCCCAGACTCTTTCTATACATCATTTTGTATACAAAAGGTCTCAGGTGATTTACATTATCTTCTGGCCAAGAAGCTTGTTAACACTTTTTAGCTCTCTTCCTTAATGAATGTTGATTTTGTTTCCCCTGAAGTGTTTTTCTTTAATTTGCATCTCCTTAAAGCATTAAAGTTACATCTCTATAGAACAAAGGTGCAGTGGGATATAACAAAGAAGGTACTTAACTCAAAGATCTAATGTTGCTAATACCAGGTCTACTACTTGTTTTTCTATATACCAACTATATCTAAAAATAAAGGATATGAAAATTTGGCAGCAAGCATTGACTCAACAAATGAAACTTTTAATCAGTCCTATTCTAAAGATTTTGACTCTTCGGAAGCCCCTACATTCCTAGGATATTTTAAGCTTCCTGTGCCTCCTGCGGTCAGGAGGCCTCAAACAATCACACTCGCAGAGTCCTGCAGGCAGGCTAGAAAGCCATCGGAGGGGTTTTTAGATTGAAACACTCTTTCAAATGCAGAAGACTGAAACCCTGAATTGACTTTTTCCAGAAAATGTCAGAAGAGTGGAAAAGCAGAGCACAAAAGCCGGCAGATTTTTGTTGGGGTACATGCTTAGGAATTTCCAGAGGGGTCCCTGAAGTCTGAGCACGCCTTGCGTATGTCAGCTTCCTTCCTCATGACCTTGTCACGGGCGGGATTCCTCACACTGGCTCCCGGCATCTCACCCTTTTTAATTTTAAATAATTGATTATTTATGTTTAAAATCAGGTGCAGTTCGGTCTCGAGATTCCGAATGCTCTGCCGAAGAATCTAGACAATATAGGGAAGTATGATTATGAGGAGCAAGATTATAGACAGTAGACAGAACAGTCTTCAGAAATGAAGTTAGAGAAAGTGTGGGAAAAGTCATTGGCTTCTCCTGCGGTGGTAAAATCTAATCGGGAGTGTTCCAAGGTCTGAATCTGATTATGAAGTTTCCCTAAGTCTAAACTAATATCTGAGCTGTTCCAAAATACCTAAACCTTGATTTTTTAACATATTGGGCATTTACACTTGTTGAGTCAATGATTGCTGTTGTAGTAACAATAACAGTTGTTGTAACACAGCAAGAACATAATTATCATATCAATAAGTTGTTACAGTTATAGGACATCTTTAAAACCACAGAAGAGCAGACATTACTTTGAGGAGTTAAACAAGATGAAAACATCCATGGTTCACAAGTCGCTACATTAGGTACATTAAGTTTTCTGGAATCATTGGTGAAAAGAAGAACATAAGGAGAGGATAGACAAGCCAAAATAGAGTAAATAGAGTCATTTTCTGGTTGGAGTTTGTGCTGCAGCAGCTGTTAGTCCTGCCGGGATCTTGATGTTTCTTTTGCCTCTTTTGCCGGTAGGAGCAGCGGCCTTCACCCCGCCCTCTGACACTGGCGCTGTTATGGGGCTGCGAGTGCGGTGCACTGGGTTCCGTCAGTCAGGCTGGCCCCGCCCGCAGCTTTTGGTGCGCGGCTGTTTCCCGCGGTGGTGGTGGCAGAGAAGTTCCCTTTTTTTTTGTGGCGAATCAGTCTGTCCGGGATCCAAGTTGACGAATCTGCACCCTGTGGAAAAAAATATAAACACTTCCTCGACCCGCAGTAAATTTTGGGTCGGGATCTTTTTGTTATCTGGAGGAGATCTTTTTGCTTTACTAATGGCTTTTTATTTTACTGTTTCAAACGAATCAGCATTTAACTTATTACAAAGAGAACATGTTGTAAAATCTGATGGGGGAAAACTATACTTAATTTCTCTCTTTTTAATTTTTGAATTAACAAAGCACGTGAGGGTAAATGATGCAAGATCTGATCACAAGAATTTCCTATAGCAATCTGCCAATCATCAAACATTTGAAAAGCATCAAGTTGTTCTCTGTTATATGGAAGTGCAATTTTTTGATGGTTCTTTATTAAACAATTTAATAAATCAGTATATTTGAATTAATCTTTTTAATTAATATGTCAGTAATTTTTCCTTAGGCAGAGGCCACTGTTCCACCCACACCGGATCTTGAAATTTTCATGTAATGGGGTAGGCAGCAAAAAACAATGGCCTTCATTATAAATTTGGATATCCCAATCCAGTATATAGCTTGCAAGGAGTTGGGCAAATTAGCTCAATTATTCTTGTCTGTTGTTTACCCAATCCTTTTGATGGATCATAGCCGATCTGCAGCATCTGAGAGGTCACTTTATCATCAGGGCTAAAAAGTAACACTCCCATTTGAGATAGCATGTCCCTCCCCCACAGGGTAAGGGGGAGTGAAGGGACTACATACGGTTGGAAAGTTCCACGGGTGTCCTCAAATTGCCAATCTAAAATTTTTGCACTTTTGGCTACTGTGGGGGCTCTTCCTATCCCCACCAAGTTATTTTCAGTAGTATGTGTGGGCCAGGAGGTGGGCCAGGAGCTAGGCCAGTCTTTTCCTGAAATGCAAGAAACGTCTGCTCCTGTGTCTAATAACCCCACAATAGACTTGCCATTAATCAGAATAGTTTTCATAGGCCGTTTCTGAGTAATTTTTGTTATCCAAAAAACCATATCACTAGACCCAAATATAAGAAGCAAGAAAAGAGGTGTTACACAATATCTTTATAAGCTTTTCTAATGATCTTTTTATAACCCAAATCTGGTCTATAGCCTTTTAGATGACAAGTAACCATTTAATCTTAGCTTGAAAACTTCCAGCAACGGGGAGCTCACTATTCACCAAGGTTTTAAACTCTCTCTCACCTCTTACTCTATAGCATTTTTATCCTGCATACCACTTTTTCTAACTCCTTTTCAGTAGTATATGTTGGCCAGGAGCTGCGCTAGTCTCTCAGCAATGTAAGAAACGTCTTGTCTATTGTCTAACAGCCATGACATTTTATATCTTTGAATTAAAAAATCTTTTAAAGGCCTAGAAGCTGCAATTTTTTGCACCCAAAAAGCTAGATCTAGATCCTCTGGGGCTTTTTTTGTCTGGTTTTTCTGTTTGGTAATAAGGTAAAAGCAAAAGCTGTGCTATTATTTTTTTTTTAATTTTTATTAATTGCACAGTTTTAGCAGGTGGCGAGATCAAAACTTCAGTTTTTTCAGTATAATCAGAATTTACTACACAAGACACTACCGAAATTTCTTGAAAAGAAAGCAAGCTATGCCCCAGTACAAGTCTTACAATGTCCTCAGGCAGGGGACTAGCCACTCTCATTGGAATCTGAGTCACTGGCACATCAGGGGTTAATATTATTGAAGTGGTGGAACTGAGGTCTAGGCCTGAGCTACCTGGGGTTGTTTGGTACGGGTTTTGTGTCTGTTTAGCAGGACATTTTGGCAAAACATGTTCTATTTGGCCTCAAGAGAAACATTTTGCATTTGTAAAGTCCTTTTTATTACGAATATTTTTTTTTCTGTTTTTCTTCCTTTTTCTTTTTTTTTGTTGGGTGAGGCCCCTCCTGAGGGGATTTTATGCAAGGAGCAAGCTCTGTTTTAAAAGCTCTTTTGCTCAAAAATATTGTCACTATCGTTTTCAAACTTAAGCAATGTTCTGGGAGGCTTTGGATATAAAGTGGGGAGTTCTTAAGCCCTGGGGAGGCGCAAGCAGAGGTTGCAGTGGTCGCCTTAAATAAGATAACTTTTTTAAAGGTTTGGTTTGTGTAGAGGGGGAGGGGCTCTCCAGGGCGCTCGGCCGCTGCGTCCTGTAAGCACCCTCCTTCCTCGGGAGGAAGAGGAGTCTCTCTCCTTTTGTTTGCCAATGGCAGAAAATACGATCTGCATAGAAGGTGGAGACCCACTACCATTTACCGCTATAGCCTCTCCCATAGGCTATCTAACAGCCTCATGACAGGGGTCCAGAACATTTGTAATCATATTTTACAGAGCAAAAGCATTTACAGGCCCATGCAAAGTATAGTAAGTTTTTAGCTGTTTTCCTACTCTCTCCCAGGTGTCTAAGTTAACAGTGCCTTCTTCTGGAAACCAGGGACACTGTTCTTGTACAAAGGAAAAAAATGAATGAATATTGGAATTTTTAACTTTAATTCCTCGTTTAGTTAGTAACTGCAAGATTACTCCTATAAAAAGCTGTCTTTCTTTTGATTCACTGTTACCCATGTCAGAAAATTAAGTCTTATAGAAAAGTCTACCTCAACAAAAGGTTTTACCTCTGGCGAGGGGGGTTTGTTTTTAACCCTAGGATAGCAGGTTTCTTTTCAACCTCTAGAGCACCAGGTTTCTCTTAAACCCTTGAACACTTCCCACTCTTCCTCACCCTGTCTATCCTACTCGGGGTCCGCGGCACCCTGAGTGGGTCCTAGCCGTCCCGAACACTCAACACTGG
>NW_017190321.1:0-11347 GCF_001704415.2 Capra hircus | reverse complement strand
TCTTTCCCGACCACCCCGGGAAAGGATCCTCCTCTCTAGATACGAGGCGGAAACGGGGCTCCTCTGGATGTGGGCGGGACCCTCGTGCTTCATCTCGAGTGGAGACGGGTATGTCGGTGATCTTCTTGACTTGCAGCAGGGGTGTCAAAGACCCTTTGGAAGTTCCAGAGGTTAGGTGTGATTAGCCTCGAGATGCCTCAGGGGAAATGGGCCTCATCTCGCCTGGAGGGGAGAACCTCCTGGATTATCTTGAGTTGGAGCAGGTGCTCTCGTCTTAGGATGGGGACCTCAGGGGACGCCGTCCTGTGGCCTCAGAAAAGGCCAGTGCCCATGGGAGTTGCTAGGGGCCTCTCAGGATTCTCTCACGTCGATGCCGGGGCCTAAGACCTTGTGTGGAGAGCCCGAGCGGAGGCGACGCGGAGCGTTTCGGTTCTCAGTGCCTGGGGCACCGGTGTGTGGTGTGAGGCTGCGGCGGAGCCTCTACACTGAAGGTGCGAGAGGTTGGCAGTTTCGATTGAAGCACATCGAGCGGCGACAGCAGTGAAAGTCATGGAGCGACAGCGGCGAGGGAACTACGGCGAGGGGGAATCCGTTCTGCTTCCAGAAGCGGGAAGTGCTCATGGATCTGGGAAATCTGCCAAGTCATAACCCTGCAAGGTCTCGCTCAAGGAAGATTCCAGGCGTTCCAGATCAAAGTCCAGGTCCAGATCGGAATCTAGGTCTAGATCCAGAAGAAGTTCTCGGAGGCATTATACAAGGTCACGATCTCGGTCCCGGTCCCATAGAAGATCTCGTAGCAGATCTTACAGGCAGAGATTATCGAAGACGGCATAGCCACAGTCATTCTCCCATGTCTACTCGCTGGCGTCATGTTGGGAATCGGCAAATCCTGATCCTAACTGTTGTCTTGGAGTATTTTGGATTGAGCTTGTATACTACAGAAAGAGATCTAAGAGAAATGTTCTCTAAATAGGGCCAATTGCTGATGTATCTATTGTATATGACCAGCAGTCTAGACGTTCAAGAGGATTTGCCTTTGTATACTTTGAAAATGTAGATGATGCCAAGGAAGCAAAAGAGCGTGCCAATGGAATGGAGCTTGATGGATGTAGGATCAGAGTTGACTTCTCCATAACGAAAAGACCACATACTCCAACAGCAGGAATTTACATGGGAGACCTACCTATGGCAGCTCACGCCGTCGAGATTACTATGACAGAGGATATGATCGAGGCTATGATGATCGGGACTATTACAGCAGATCGTACAGAGGAGGAGGAGGAGGAGGATGGAGAGCTGCTCAAGACAGGGATCAGAAATACAGAAGACGGTCACCTTCTCCCTACTATAGTCGTGGAGGATACAGATCACGTTCCAGATCTCGATCATACTCACCTCATCGCTATTAAAGCATGAAGATGAAGACTTTCTGAAACCTGCCCTAGAGTTGGGATATTGTTTGTGGACAATATTTTTTATTGTCTCCTGTTTAAAAAGTGAACAGTGCCTGGTGAAGTTAGGTGACTTTTACACCTTTTATGATGACTACTTTTTGGTGGAGTTGGAAATGCTGTTTTCATTCTGCATTTGTGTAGTTCGGTGCTTTGTTCAAAGTTAAGTGTTTTCAGAAAAGTATGTTTTACATGTATTTTTTTACAGTCCTAAAATTTTGGACTGCTGAGAAGTTTCTATTGTACAGAACTTCATTTAAATGGTTTTTCTACTGAATACAGGGTATTCTGAAGATTGAAGCCTGTGTGTAAAATGCTACCAAATGGCAAAAAGCAACAATAACGTTTGGTTTTTACTTTTCTTTCTAACATATCAATGCTTAGGAGAACTGTTCTGATTAGATTGTCAGTAGTAAATTAAAGAAAAAAATGCCCGGTTTCCTCGAGTCCATGAAACATACCATACTTAATATACCTGCAGTTAAGTGATAAAAATTACGCTCTGTAACTCTATACTGCTAGTGTTAAAAACTAAAGATCTTTCAATACAGCAAATGCTTAATGCTTATATAAATGTGACTTTGACAGCCTTTATGTAATCTGTATTATACATAGCAGGGAATAAGATGAGTTGCACAATGTATGCCTTAAAAAGGCTATTTCTTAAAGCTGTTAGAAGGGGATAATGGTATTTCAATTAGTAATCAGCAAGTGAAAATAATATTCCACCACAAATGTACTCTTGTTCTTCTAGCTTTTAAGACTATATGGAAAAACTGGGTGCTTCAGAGTTTTGAGAAAAAAGAAGGGAACACTACACCTGTGTTGTGGATGATCTGAAGACTTTGCCTGTTCGTTTTTTAAATACTACTTTCAGGTTCTTTGCTTACCAAAGGAGGCCCAATTTCACTCAAAAGTTTTGAGAACTGTGTTTAAATAAATGCAAAGAAAAGAGTAAAAAGGAAAGAAAAAAAAAAAGACCTTGTGAGGAGTTGGGGCAGGAACCTGAGGATTCCTCTACAGTGCTGACATGGATCTTGGGGTACTTCTGGAGCCCCCCCAGGGAAGTCAGTCTTCGTCTCGAATGGGGGCATGCACGTGCGCTTTCCTCCCGAGCTGTAGCAGCAGTGTCACACTTCCGGTCGCGTGGATCAAGTGATCTGTGGCTTTTCCTCCAGGCTTTACCACGAGGCTATCCCAGAGGGCTGTCCCACATGCCGCCGAGGTGTGAGTCGAACCTCGGCGTGAAAGTCGAGGCAGTGCAGGGAAAACAGGTTCCTCTGGAATGGACTGAGACATCTAGGGGACTCTTGGAATGGTGGCACGACTCTGGAGTTCCTCTCGCATTTCCTGTGGAGAGCGCCTCCACTTGAGATGCGACGGGAACGCCGGGAATTCTTTCCCGACGAAGCAGGGAAAGGATCCCACATCTCGAGCTACGAGGCGGAAAGGGGCTCCTCTGGATGTGGGCGGGACCCTCGTGCTTCCTATCGAGAGGAGACGGGTATGTCGGGGAACTTCTTGAGTTGCAGCAAGGGTGTGAAGGACCCTTTGGAAGTTACAGAGGTTAGGTGTGATTAGCCTCCAGACGCTTCAGCGGAAATGGGCTTCATCTCGCCTGGAGGGGAGAACCTCCTGGATTTTCTCGAGTTGCGGCTGGTGCTCTCGACTTACGACGGGGACCTCAGGGACCCGCTCTGGTGGCCTCAGGAAAGGCCAGTCCACATGCGAGTTGCTAGGGGGCCTCTCGGGATTCCTCTACCATCGATGCCGGGGCCAGAGACCTTGTGTGGAGTCGGTGCCGGAACCTGAGGATTCCTCTGCAGAGCTGACATGGATCTTGGGGTACTTCTGGAGTCTCCCCAGGGGAGTCAGTCCTCGTTTGAATGGGCGCATGCACGTGCGCTTACCTCCGGAGCTGTGGCAGCAGTGTCATGCTTCCCTTCGCCTGGATCAAGGGATCTGTGGCTTTCCCACGAGGCTTTCGCACAGGGCTATCCCACGTGCCACCGTGGTGTGAGTCGATCGATGGCTTGAAAGTCAACGTAGTGCAAGGAAAACAGGTTTCCCTGGAATGGACTGAGACATCTGGCGAATCTGGGAATGGTGGCACGACCCTGGACTTCCTCTCGACTTTCCTGTGGAGAGCGCCTCCTCTTGAGATGCGACGGGAACGCCGGGAATTCTTTCCCGACCAGGGAGGGAAAGGATCCCTCCTCTCGAGCTAGGAGGCGGAAACGGTGCTCCTCTGTATGTGGGGCGGGACTCTCGTGCTTCCTCTCGAGTGGAGACGGGTATGTCGGGGAAATTCTGGATTTGCAGCAAGGGTGTAAAGGACCCTTTGGAAGTTCCAGAGGTTAGGTGTGATTAGCCTCGAGACGCCTCAGCGGAAATGGGCCTAATCTCGCCTGGAGGGGAGAACCTCCTGGATTTTCTCGAGTTGCGGCAGGTGCTCTCGCCTTTCCATACGGACCTCAGGGACCCGCTCTGGTGGCCTCAGGAAAGGCCAGTCCCCATGCGAGTTGCTCGCGGGCCTCTCGGGATTCCTCTCCCGTTGATGCCGGGGCGTAAGACCTTGTGTGGAGTTGGTTCTGGAACCTGAGGTTTCCTCTCCATTGCTGACATGGATCTTGGGGTACTTTGCAGTCTCCACAGGGGAGTCAGTTCTTGTCTCGAGTGGGGGCATGCACGAGCGCTTTCCTCCCGAGCTGGAGCAGCAGTGTCACGCTTCCCTTCGAGTGGATCAAGGGATCAGTGGCTTTCCCTCGATGCTTTCCCACGACGCATTCCCAGGAGGCTTTCCCACAGGGCTGTCCCACCTGCCACCGTGGTGTGAGTCGCTCCTCGGCTTGAAAGTCGAGGCAGTGCAAGGAAAACTGTTTTCCCTGGAATGGACTGAGACATCTGGGGGAATCTGGGAATGGTGGCACGAACCTGGAGTTCCTCTCGCCTTTCCTGTGGAGAGTGCCTCCACTTCAGATGTGACGGGAACGCCGGGAATTCTTTCCCGCACACGCAGGGAAAGGATTCCTCCTCTCGAGCTTTGAGGCGGAATCGGGGCTCCTCTGGATGTGGGCAGGACTCTCCTGCTTCCTCTCGAGCGGAGACGGGTATGTCGGGGATCTTCTTGAGCTGCAGCAAGGGTGTGTAGGACCCTTTGGAATTTCCGAGGCTGGTGTGATTAGCCTCGAGACGCCTGTGCGGAAATGGGCCTCATCTCGCCTGGAGTGGAGAATCTCCTGGAGTTTCTCGAGTTGCGGCAGGTGCTCTCGACTTACGACGGGGACTTCAGGGACCCGCTCTGGTGGCCTCAGGAAAGGCCAGTCCACTTGGGAGTTGCTCGGGGGCCTCTCAGGATTCCTCTCCCGTCGATGCCGGGTCCTAAAACGTTGTGTGGAGTCCGGTGCCGAAACCTGAGTATCCCTCTCCAGTGCTGACATGGATCTTGGGGTACTTCTGAAGTCTCCCCAGGGGAGTCAGTCCTCGCCTCGAGTCGGGGCATGCACGTGTGCTTTCCTTCCGAGCTATAGCAGCAGTGTCACGCTTCCCTTGGCATGGATCAAGGGATCTGTGGCTTTCCCTGGATGCTTTCCCACAAGGCTTTCCCACAGGGCTGTCCCACGTGCCACCGTGGTGTGAGTCGATCCTCGGCTTGAAACTCGAGGCAGTGCAGGGAAAACAGGATTCCCTGGAATGGACTGAGATATCTGGGTGACTCTGGGAATGGTGGCACGACCCTGGAGTTCCTCGCGCCTTTCCTGTGGAGAGCACTTCCTCTTGAGATGCGATGGGTACGCCGGAAATTCTTTCCCGACCACGCAGGGAAAGGATCCCTCCTCTCGAGCTAGGAGGCGGAAACGGGGCTCTTCTGGATGTGGGTGGGATTCTCGTGCTTCCTCTCGAGTGAAGACGGGTATGTCGTGGATCTTCTTGAGTTGCGGCAAGGGTGTGAAGGACCTTTGGAATTTACCGAGGCTGGTGTGATTAGCCTCGAGACGCCTCAGCGGAAATGGGCCTCATCTCGCCTGGAGGGGAGAACCTCCTGGATTTTCTCGAGTTGCGGCAGGTTGTCTCGACTTACCACGGGGACCTCAGGGACCCGCTCTGGTTGCCTCACGAAAGGCCAGTCGCCATGCGAGTTGCTCGGGGGCCTCTCGGGATTCCTCTCCCGTCGATGCCGGTGCCTAAGGCCTTGTGTGGAGTCGGTGCCGGAGCCTGAGGATTCCTCTCCAGTGCTGACATGGATCTTTGGGAACTTCTGGAGTCTCCCCAGGGGAGTCAGTCCCTCGTCTCCAGTGGGGTCATGCATGTGCGCTTTCCTCCCGAGCTGTAGCAGCAGTGTCACGCTTCCCTTCGCGTGGATCAAGGGATCAGGGGCTTTCCCTCGAGGCTTTCCCACAAGTCTTTCCCACAGGGCTGTCCCACGTGCCACCGTGGTGTGAGTCGATCCTCGGCTTGAAAGTCGAGGCAGTGTAAAAAAAACAGGATTCCCTGGAATGGACTGAGACATCTGGGGGACTCTTGGAATGGTGGCACGACCCTGGAGTTCCTCTCGCCTTTCCTGAGAAGAGCGCCTCCTCTTGAGATGCGACAGGAACACGAGGAATTCTTTCCCCACCACGCAGGGAAAGGATCCCTCCTCTCGAGCTAGGAGGCGGAAACGGGACTCCTCTGGATGTGGGCGGGACTCTCGAGCTTCCTCTCGAATGGAGACGTGTATGTGGGGAACTTCTTGAGTTGCAGCAAGGGTGTGAAGGACCCTTTGGAAGTTCCAAGGTTCAGTGTGATTAGACTCGAGACCCCTCAGGGGAAAAGGGCCTCATCTCCCCTGGAGGGGAGAACCTCCTGAATTGTGTCGACTTACGGCAGGTGCTCTTGACTTACGACGGGGACATCAGGGACCCGCTCTGGTGGCCTCAGGAAAGGCCAGTCCCCATGCGAGTTGCTCGGGGGCCTCTCGGATTCCTCTCCCTTCGATGCCAGGGCTTAAGACCTTGTGTGGAGTCGGTGCCGGAACCTAAGGATTCCTCTCCAGTGCTGACATGGATCTTGGGGTACTTCTGGAGTCTCCCCAGGGGAGTCAGTCCTAGTCTCTAGTGTGCGCCTTCACATGCGCTTTCTTCTCGAGCTGTAGCAGCAGTGTCATGCTTCCCTCGCGTAGATCAAGGGATTTCTGACTTTCCCTCGAGGCTTTCCCACGAGGCTTTCCCACAGGGCTGTCCCACGTGCCACCGTGGTGTGAGTCGATCCTCGGCTTGAAAGTCGAGGCAGTGCAGGGAAAA
This sequence comes from Capra hircus, assembly GCF_001704415.2. NCBI lineage: Eukaryota > Metazoa > Chordata > Mammalia > Artiodactyla > Bovidae > Capra > Capra hircus. The sequence goes on along the minus strand of NW_017190321.1, from coordinate 4,614 downwards.
AAGGTTTCCCTGGAAAGGACTGAGACATCTGGGGGACTCTGGGAATGGTGGCACGACCCTGGAGTTCCTCTCGCCTTTCCTGAGGAAAGCGCCACCTCTTGATGCGACAGGAACGACGGGAATTCTTTCCCACCACGAAGGGAAAGGATCCCTCCTCTCGAGCTAGGAGGCGGAAACGAGGCTCCTCTGGATGTGGGCGTAACTCTCGTGCTTCCACTCGGGTGGAGACGGGTATGTCGCGGAACTTCTTGAGTTGTAGCAAGGGTGTGAAGAACCCTTTGGAAGTTCCAGAGGTTAGGTGTGATTAGCCTCGAGACGCCTCAGCGGAAATGGGCCTCATCTCGCCTGGAGGGGAGAACCTCCTGGATTTTCTCGAGTTGCGGCAGGTGCTCTCGACTTACGACGGGGACCTCAGGGACCCGCTCTGGTGGCCTCAGGAAAGGCCAGTCCCCATGCGAGTTGCTCGGGGGCCTCTCAGGATTCCTCTCCCGTGGATGCCGGGGCCTAAGATCTTGTGTAGAGTCGGTGCCGGAACCTGAGCATTCCTCTCCAGTGCTGACATGGATTTTGGGGTACTTCTGGAGTCTCCTCAGGGGAGTCAGTCCTCGTCTCGAGTGGGGGCATGCACGTGCGCTTTCCTCCCGAGCTGTAGCAGCAGTGTCGCACTTCCCTTCGCGTGGATCAAGGGAACTGTGGCTTTCCCTCGAGGCTTTCCCACGAGGCTTTCCCACGAGGCTTTCCCACAGGGCTGTCCCACGTGACACCGGTGGTGTGAGTCGATCCTTGGCTTGAAAGTCAAGGAAGTGCAGGGAAAACAGGTTTCCCTGGAATGGACTGAGTCATTTGGGGAACTCTGGGAATGGTGGCACGACCCTGGAGTTCCTCTCGCCTTTCCTGTGGAGAGCACCTCCTCTTGAGATGCGACGGGAACGCGGGGAATTCTTTCCCGAACACTCAGGGAAAGGATCCCTCCTCTCGATCCATTAGGTGGAAACGTGGCTCCTCTGGATTTGGGCGGGACTCCCGTGATTCCTCTCGAGTGGAGACGGGTATGTCGGGGAACTTCTTGAATTGAAGCAAGGGTGTGAAGGACCCTTTGGAAGTTCCAGAGGTTAGGTGTGATTAGCCTCGAGACGCCTCAGCGGAAATGGGCCTAATCTCGCCTGGAGGGGAGAACCTCCTGGATTTTCTCGAGTTGCAGCAGGTGCTCTCGCCTTTCGATAGGGACCTCAGGGTCCCGCTCTGGTGGCCTCAGGAATGGCCAGTCCCCATGGGAGTTGCTCGCGGGCCTCTCGGATTCCTCTCCCGTTGATGCCGGGGCGTAAGACCTTGTGTGGAGTTGGTTCTGGAACCTGAGGTTTCCTCTCCATTGCTGACATGGATCTTGGGGTACTTTGGAGTCTCCGCAGGGCAGTCAGTTCTTGTCTCGAGTGGGGGCATGCACGTGCGCTTTCCTCCCTAGCTGTAGCAGCAATGTCGCGCTTTCCCTTCGAGTGGATCGAGGGATCAGTGGCTTTCCCTCTAGGCTTTCCCAGGAGGCATTCCCAGGAGGCTTTCCCACAGGACTGTCCCAAGTGCCACCGTGGTGTGAGTCGATCCTCGGCTTGAAAGTCGAGGCAGTGCAAGGAAAACAGTTTTCCCTGGAATGGACTGAGACATCCAGGGGAATCTGGGAATGGTGGCACGACCCTGGAGTTCCTCTCGCCTTTCCTGTGGAGAGTGCCTTCACTTCAGATGTGACAGGAATGCCGGGAATTCTTTCCCGCACACGCAGGGAAAAGATCCCTTCTCTCGAGCTTTGAGGCGGAATCGGGGCTCCTCTGGATGTGGGCAGGATTCTCGTGCTTCCTCTCGAGTGGAGACGGGTATGTCAGGGAACTTATTGAGTTGCCGCAAGGGTGTGAAGGACCCTTTGGAAGTTCCAGAAGATAGACGTGATTAGCCTCGAAACGCCTCAGCGGAAATGGGCCTCATCTCACCTGGAGGGGAGAACCTCCTGGATTTTCTCGAGTTGCAGAAAGTGCTCTCGACTTTCGACGGGGACCACAGGGTCCCGCTCTGGTGGCCTCAGGAAAGGCCAGTCCCCATGCGAGTTGCTCGGGGGCCTCTCGGATTCCTCTCCCGTCGATGCCGGGGCCTAAGACCTCGTGACGAGTTGGTGCCGGTACCTGAGCATTCCTCTCCAAGCTGACATGGATCTTGGGGTACTTCTGGAGTCTCCCCAGGGGAGTCCAGTCCTCGTCTCGAGTGGCGGCATGCAGTTCGATTCCCTCCCGAGCTGTAGCAGCAGTGTCACGCTTCCCGTCGAGTGGATCAAGGGACCTGTGGCTTTCCCTCGAGGCTTTCCCACTAGGCTTTCCCACGAGGCTTTCCCAAGGGTCTGTCCCACGTGCCACCGTGGTGTGAGTCGATCCTCGGCTTGAAATTCGAGGCAGTTCAGGGAGAACATGTTTCCCTGGAATGGACTGAGATATCTGGGGGTCTCTGGGAATGGTGACATGAACCTGGAGTTCCTCTCGCCTTTCATGTGGAGAGAGCATCCTCCTGAGATGCGACTGGAATGCCGGGAATTCTTTCAAGACCACGCAGGGAATGGTCCCTTCCTCTCGAGCTAGGAGGCGGAATCGGGGCTCCTCTGGATGTGGGCGGGACTCTCGTGCTTCCCCTTGAGTGGAGACGGGTATGTCGGGGAAATTCTTGAGTTGCAGCAAGGGGGTAAAGGACCCTTTGGAATTTCCAGAGGTTAGGTGTGATTAGCCTCGAGACGGCGGAGCGGAAATGGGCCTCGTCTCTCCTGGAGAGGAGAACCTCCTGGATTTTGTCGAGTTGGCAGCAGGTGCTCTCGACTTACCTTGGGGACATCCGGGACCCGCTCTGGTGGCCTCAGGAAAGGCCAGTCCCCATGCGAGTTGCTCGGGGGCCTATTGGGATTCCTCTCCCTTCGATGCCAGGGCCTAAGACCTTGTGTGGAGTCGGTACCGAAACCTGAGGATTTCCTCTCCAGTGCTGACATGGATCTTGGGGTACTTCTGCAGTCTCCCCAGGGGAGTCAGTCCTTGTCTCGAGTGGGGGCATGCACGTGCGCTTTCCTCCCGAGCTGTAGCAGCAGTTTCGCGCTTCCCCTGGCGTGGATCAAGGGATCTGTGGCTTTCCCTCGAGGCTTTCCCTTGAGGCTTTCCCACGAGGCTTTCCCACGAGGCTTTCCCACAGGGCTGTCCACGTGCCACCGTGGTGTGAGTCAATCCTCCTCTTGAAAGTCGAGGCAGTGCAGGGAAAACAGGTTTCCCTGGAATGGACTGAGATATCTGGGGACTCTGGGAATGGTTGCATGACCCTGGAAATCCTCTCGCCTTTCCTGTGGAGAGCGCCTCCTCTTGAGATGCGACGGGAACGCAGGGAATTCTATCCCGACCTCGCAGGGGAAAGGATCCCTCCTCTCGAGCTAGGAGGCGGAAACGGGGCTCCTCAGGATGTGGGGGGAACTCTCGTGCTTCCTCTCGAGTGGAGACTGGTATGTCGGGGAACTTCTTGACTTTGCAGCAGGGTGTGAAGGACCTTCTGGAGTCTCTCCAGGGGAGTCAGTCCTCGTCTCGAGTGGGGGCACGCACGTGCACTTTCCTCCCGAGCTGTAGCAGCAGTGGCGCTCTTCCCTTCGCGTGATCAAGGGATCTGCGGCTTTCAATTGAGGCTTTCCACGAGGCTTTCCCAGGAGGCTTTCCCACAGGGCTCTCCCACCTGCCACCGTCGTATGAGTCGATCCTCGGCTGGAAAGTCGAGGCAGTGCACGGAAAACAGGTTTCCCTGGAATGGACTGAGACATCTGGGGGACTCTGGGAATGGTGGCACGACCCTGGAGTTCCTCTCGCCTTTAGTGTGATAGCGCCTCCTCTTGAGATGCGACGGGAACGCGGGAATTCTTTCCCGACCACGCAGGGAAAGGATCCCTCCTCTCGAGCTAGAAGCCGGAAACGGGGCTACTCTGGATGTGGGCAGAACTCTCGTGCTTCCACTCGAGTGGAGACGGGTATGTCGGGAACTTCTTGAGTTGCAGCAAGGGTGTGGATGACTCTTTGGAAGTTCTAAAGTTTAGGTGTGATTAGCCTCGAGACGCCTCAGCGGAAATGGGCCTCATTTCGCCTAGACGGGGGAACCTCCTGGATTTTCTCGAGTTGCAGCAGGTGCTCTCGACTTATGTCGGGGACCTCAGGGACCTGCTCTGGTGGCCTCAGGAAAGGCCAATCCCCAAGCAAGTGCTCGGGGCCTCTAGAGATTCCTCTCCCGTCGATGCCGGGGCCTAAGATCTTGTGTGGAGTCGGTGCCAGAAACGGAGCATTCCTCTCCAGTGCTGACATGGATCTTGGGGTACTTCTGGAGTCTCCCCAGGGGAGTCAGTCCTCGTCTGGAAGTGGGGCATGCACGTGCGCTTTCGTCCCGAGCTGTAGCAGCAGTGTCGCGCTTCCCTTCCGGGGATCAAGGGATCTGTGGCTTTCCCTCGAGGCTTTCCTTGAGGCTTTCCCACGAGGCTTTCCCACAGGGCTGACCCACGTGCCACCGTGGTGTGAGTCGATCCTCGGTATGAAAGTCGAGGCAGTGCAGGGAAAGCAGGTTTCCCTG
>NW_017190320.1:0-11347 GCF_001704415.2 Capra hircus | reverse complement strand
CTACATGTACCAAAATCTTAAATAAGGCTTATTTACTTTACCGAAGTAAAAAAACAGATGATGAAACAATTATAAATCAATGAAAGGTAAAGAAATCATAGTCTGTTATCAAAAATTGCATTCTAAGAAAACTTTGTTCTCTTAACCTAGAGAGGAGACTAAATTCCATCTGGTACCAGCTTACCAGAAGACAAACAAACAAACAAACAAATTATCGGTAAGCTTAAAAAATGTATATTCCATATATCTTGAAGTAGCAGTATTTCTAAAGGCATCAGTGTGAAACCATAAGACATGGTTAAAACCTGATTAAATAGAAATTGACAATGTAATCTGGTCACTGCTGCGACTTGAAATGCTTTAATATGATAACTGGAATTATAACTGACAGCATTTGACCAGGACATATCAGATTTTCACGGATGTCAGATAATTTCTAGGATATCTATATTAGGAACTGAAGGAATCTTTGAACCTAGGAAAGAAAACAACAGTCTCAAAGGCCCTTGCTGAATATCTATCAGCAAGGAATGTCTTTGCAAGGATCGCAAAGTGAAGGGAAAATACACCGACCTGCCTCTGCAACTTCGGTCCTCTGAGCAGATCTGGAGGTCTCCCTTTGTATAAGCTAACCTGTTCCTTCCAAATAGAGGTTTGCAACACAAAACAAGTGGCCGCCTATTCTTCCCGAAGGAGGCTCTCTTTCCCCACATCCTGCGAACTCCCTTTCCCAGCCTCCTGGAAAAGCGCTTCTTGCAGTTCCTTTCAGAAAATCCTATGGACGGAGAAGCCTGGTAGGCTGCAGTCCGGGGTCGCTGAGGGTCGGACACGACTGAGCGACTGGCATTTGGGGCCCTCCTCCTATAAGTTGCTTCAGTCGTGTTCGACTCTGTGCGACGCCATAGACGGTAGCCCACTAGGCTCCCCGTCCCTGGGATTCTCCAGGCAAGAACAGTAAGTGGGTTGCCATTGCCTTCTCCAATGCATGAAAGTGAAAATGAAAGTGCAGTCGCTCAGTCGTGTCCGACCCTCAGCGACCCCACGGACTGCAGCCTACCAGGCTTCTCCGTCCATAGGATTTTCTGAAAGGAACTGCAAGAAGCGCTTTTCCAGGAGGCTGGGAAAGGGAGTTCGCAGGATGTGGGGAAAGAGAGCCTCCTTCGAGGAAGAATAGGCGGCCACTTGTTTTGTGTTGCAAACCTCTATTTGGAAGGAACAGGTTAGCTTATACAAAGGGAGACCTCCAGATCTGCTCAGAGGACCGAAGTTGCAGAGGCAGTCGGTGTATTTTCCCTTCACTTTGCGATCCTTGCAAAGACATTCCTTGCTGATAGATGATTCAGCAAGGGCCTTTGAGACTGTTGTTTTCTTTCCTAGGTTCAAAGATTCCTTCAGTTCCTAATATAGATATCCTAGAAATTATCTGACATCCGTGAAAATCTGATATGTCCTGGTCAAATGCTGTCAGTTATAATTCCAGTTATCATATTAAAGCATTTCAAGTCGCAGCAGTGACCAGATTACATTGTCAATTTCTATTTAATCAGGTTTTAACCATGTCCTCTATGGTTTCACACTGATGCCTTTGCAGAAATACTGCTACTTCAAGATATATGGAATATACATTTTTTAAGCTTACCGATAATTTGTTTGTTTGTTTGTTTGTCTTCTGGTAAGCTGGTACCAGATGGAATTTAGTCTCCTCTCTAGGTTAAGAGAACAAAGTTTTCTTAGAATGCCAATTTTTGATAACAGACTATGGATTTCTTTACCTTTCATTGATTTATAATTGTTTTCATCATCTGTTTTTTTTACTTCGGGTAAAGTAAATAAGCCTTATTTAAGATTTTGGTACATGTAGGATGGACTAAGCTTTCCCCCACTCTTGCAAGTTCCCTTAACCCTTCAGATTCTTCTCGTGGGGACCAAGATCTCACTTTCCTCCAGAGGGACAATCCAAGCTTTTTATTAGTTGATCTGCCCCTGACATCAGAGTCCATTTGAGCACGAGTTGGCCTATAATTTAGGCATGAAACTATGACTACATAAAGAAAAGGTGACTTTATGATTCAGGGATGGCCATGATATGCCTTGCACTTCAGAGAAAATGGGTTAAAATGATTTTTTTTTCTTCAAAACTGCACAGCCAGTTCTTTCAGCATATGCAATTGAAAAACATCTAGTCATTAGGTCAGTTTTCATTCCAATCCCAAAGAAAGGCAATGACAAAGAATTATTCAAGCTGCTGCACAATTGCACTCATCTCACACACTAGTAAAGTAATGCTCAAAATTCTCCAAGTTCACATGAACTGTGAACTTCCAAATGTTCAAGAGGGATTTAAAACATGCAGAGAAACCAGAGATCAAACTGCCAACATCCACTGGATCATTGAAAAAGCAAGAGAGTTCCAGAAAAAAAGACATCTATTTCTGCTTTATTGACTATGCCAAAGCCTTTGACTGTGTGGATCACAATAAACTGGGAAAAATTCTGAAAGAGATGGGGAATACCAGACCACCTGACCTGTCTCTTGAGAAACCTTGTATGCAGGTCAGGAAGAAACAGTTCGAACTGGACATGGAACAAACAGACTGGTTCTAACTAGGAAAAGGAATATGTCAAGGCTCTATATTGTCACCCTGCTTATTTAACTTATATGCAAACTACATCATGAGAAACACTGGGCTGGAGGAAGCACATGCTGGAATCCAGATTGCTGGGAGAAATATCAATAATCTCAGATATGCAGATGACACCACCCTTATGGCAGAAAGTGAAGAAGAACTAAAGAGTCTCCAGAAGAAAGTGAAAGAGGAGAGTTGAAAAAGTTAGCTTAAAGCTCAGCATTCAGAAAACTAAAATCATTGCATCCAGTCTCATCACTTCATGGCAAATAGATGGGAAAACAGAGGTCAGGAGTTCCAGAGGTCAAGTGTGATTAGCCTCGAGACACCTCAGTGGAAACGGGCCTCATCTCGCCTGCAGGGGAGAACCTCCTGGATTTTACCGAGTTGCGGCAGGTGCTCTTGACTTACGACGGGGACCTCATGGACCCACTCTGGTGACCTCAGGAAAGGCCAGTCCCCATGCGAGTTGCTAGAGGGTCTGTCGCTGTTCCTCTCCCGTCGATGCCAGGGCCTAAGACCTTCTGTGGAGTCGGGGCCGGAACCTGAGGATTCCTCTCCAGGGCTGACATGCATCTTGGGGTATTTCTGGATTCTCCCCAGGGGAGTCAGTTCTCGTGTCGAGTAGGGGCATGCACGTGCGCTTTCCTCCCTTGCTGTAGCAGCAGTGTCACGCTTCCCGTCGCGTGGATCAAGGGATCTGTGGCTTTCCCTCGAGGCTGTCCCACGAGGCTTTCCCACAGGGCTGTCCCACGTGTCACCGTGGTGTGAGTCGATCCTCGGCATGAAAGTCGAGGCAGTGCTGGGAAAACAGGTTTCCCTGGAATGGACTGAGACATCTGGGGGGACTCGTTGAATGGTGGCACGACCCTGGAGTTCCTCTCGCCTTTCCTATGGAGAGCGCCTCCACTTGAGATGCGTCGGGAACGCCGGGAATTTTTCCCGACCACGCAGGGAAAAGGATCCCTCCTCTCGAGCTAGGAGGCAGAAACGGGGCCCCTCTGGGATGAGGGCGGGGCACTACGTGCTTCCTCTCGAGTGGAGACGGGTATGTCGGGGAACTTCTTGAGTTGCAGCAAGGTTGTGAAAGACCCCTTGGAAGTTCCAGAGGTTAGATGTGATTAGCCTCCGAGACGCCCTCAGCGGGAAATGGGCCTCTCGTCTCGCCTGGAGGGGAGAACCTCCTGGATTTTCTCGAGTTGCGGCAGGTGCTCTCGACTTACGACGGGGACCTCAGGACCAGAACTGGTGGCTTCAAGAAAGGCCAGTCCCCATGTGCGTTGCTCGGGGGCCTCTTGGGATTACTCTTCCTGTCGATGCCGGGGCCCTAAGACCTTGTGTGGAGTCGGTGACGGAACCTGAGGATTCCTCTCCCAGTGCTGACATGGATCTTGGGGTACTTCTGGAGTCTCCCAGGGGAGTCAGTCCTCGTCTCCGAGTGGGGGCATGCACGTGCGCTTTCCTCCCGAACTGTAGCAACAGTGTCACGCTTCCCTTTGCGTGGATCATGCGATCTGTGGCTTTCCCTCGAGGCTTTCCCATGAGGCTTTCCCACGAGGCTTTCCCACAGGGCTGTCCCACGTGCCACCGTGGTGTGAGTCAATCCTCCTCTTGAAAAGTCGAGGCAGTGCAGGGAAAACAGGTTTCCCTGGAATGGACTGAGATATCTGGGGGTCTCTGGGAATCGGTGGCATCAACCTGGAAATCCTCTCGCCTTTCATGTGGAGAGCGCCTCCGCTTGAGATGCCGAAGGGAACGCAGGGAATTCTATCCCGAACTCGCAGGGAAAGGATCCCTCCTCTCGAGCTAGGAGGCGGAAACCGGGGCTCCTCAGGATGTGGGGGGAACTTTCGTGCTTCCTCTCGAGTGGAGACTGGTATGTCGGGGAACTTCTTGAGTTGCAGCAGGGTGTGAAGGACCTTCTGGAGTCTCTCCAGGGGAGTCAGTCCTCGTCTCGAGTGGGGGCACGCACGTGCGCTTTCCTCCCGAGCTGTAGCAGCAGTGGCGCTCTTCCCTTCGCGTGGATCAAGGGATCTGTGGCTTTCAATTGAGGCTTTCCCACGAGCCTTTCCCAGGAGGCTTTCTCACAGGGCTCTCCCACCTGCCACCGTGGTATGAGTCGATCCTCGGCTGGAAAGTCGAGGCAGTGCACGGAAAACAGGTTTCCCTGGAATGGACTGAGACATCTGGGGGACTCTGGGAATGGTGGCACGACCCTGGAGTTCCTCTCGCCTTTCCTGTGGAGAGCGCCTCCTCTTGAGATGCGACGGGAACGCGGGAATTCTTTCCCGACCACGCAGGGAAAGGATCCCTCCTCTCGACCTAGAAGCCGGAAACGGGGCTACTCTGGATGTGGGCAGAACTCTCGTGCTTCCACTAGAGTGGAGACGGGTATGTCGGGGAACTTCTTGATTTGCAGCAAGGGTGTGGATGACTCTTTGGAAGTTCTAAAGGTTAGGTGTGATTAGCCTCGAGACGCCTCAGCGGAAATGGCCTCATTTCGCCTAGACGGGGGAACCTCCTGGATTTTCTCGAGTTGCAGCAGGTGCTCTCGACTTATGTCGGGGACCTCAGGGGACCTGCTCTGGTCAGGAAAGGCCAAGCAAGTTGCTCGGGGCTTCCTCTCCCGTCGATGGGGCCTAAGACCCTGTGTGGAGTCGGTGCCGGAACCTGAGGATTGCTCTCCAGTGCTGATATCGATATTGGGGTACTTCTGGAGTCTCCCCAGGGGAGTCAGTCCTCGTCTCGAGTGGGGGCATGCACCTGCTCTTTCCTCCCGAGCTGTAGCAGCAGTGTCACGCTTCCTGTCGCGTGGATCATGGGATCAGCGACTTTCCCTCGAGGCTTTCCCATGAGGCTTTCCCAAGGGCTGCTGTTCCACGTGCCACCGTGGTGTGAGTCAATCCTCGGCTTGAAAGTCGCGCAGTGCAGGGAAAACAGCTTACCCTGGCATGGACTGAGACATTTGCGGGACACTGGGAATGGTCGCACTACCCTGGAGTTCCTCTCGCCTTTCCTGTGGGAGTGCCTCCTCTTTAGATGCGACGGGAACGCCGGGAATTCTTTCCCGATCACGCAGGGAAAGGATCCCTCCTCTCCAGCTATGAGGCGGAATCGGGGCTCCTCTGGATGTGGGCGGGACTCTGGTGCTTCCTCTCGAGTGGAGACGGGTATGTCGGGGAACTTCTTGAGTTGCAGCAAGGGTGTGAAGGACCCTTTGGAAGTTCCAGGTGTTAGATGTGTTTAGCCTCGAGACGCCTCAGCGGAAATGGGCCTCATCTCGCCTGGAGGGGAGAACCTCCTGGATTTTGTCGAGTTTCGGCAGGTGCTCTCGACCTACGACGGGGACCTCAGGGACCCGCTCTGCTGGCCTCAGGAAAGGCCAGTCCCCATCCGAGTTGCTCGCGGGCCTCTCGGGATTCCTCTCCCGTCGATGCCGGGGCCTAAGATCTTTTGTGGAGTGGTGCCGGAACCTGAGGATTCCTCTCCAGTGCTGACATGGATCTTGGGTACTTCTGGAGTCTCCCCAGGGGAGTCAGTCCTCGTGTCGAGTGGGGGCATGCACGTGCGCTTTCCTCCCGAGCTGTAGCAGCAGTGACGCGCTTCCCTTCGCGTGGATCAAGGGATCTGTGGCTTTCCCTCGAGGCTTTTCCACTAGGCTTTCCCACAGGGCTGTCCCACGTGCCACCGTGGTGTGAGTCGATCCTCGGCTTGAAAGTCGAGGCAGTGCAGGGAAAACAGGTTTCCCTGGAATGGACTGAGACATCTGGGCGACTCGGAATGGTGGCACGACCCTGGAGTCCTCTGCCTTTCCTGTGGAGAGCACCTCCTTTTGAGATGCGACGGAAACGCTTGGAATTCTTTCCCGACCACGCAGGGAAAGGAACCCTCCTCTCGAGCTAGGAGGGGGAAACGGGGTTCCTCTGGATGTGGCGGACTCTCGTGCTTCCTCTCGAGTGGAGACGAGTATGTCGGGGAACTTCTTGATTTGCAGCAAGGGTGTGAAGGACCCTTTGGAAGTTCCAGGTGTTAGATGTGTTTAGCCTCGAGACACCTCAGCGGAAATGGGCCTCATCTCGCCTGGAGGGGAGAACCTCCTGGATTTTCTCGATTTATGGCAGGTGCTCTCGACTTACGATGGGGACCTCAGGGACCCGCTCTGGTGGCCTCAGGAAAGGCCAGTCCCCATGCGAGTTGCTCGGGGGCCTCTCGGGATTCCTCTCCCGTCGATGCTGGGGCCTAAGACCTTGTGTGGAGTCGGTGCCGGAACTTGAGCATTCCTCTCCAGTGCTGACATGGATTTTGGGGTACTTCTGGAGTCTCTCCAGTGGAGTCAGTCCTCGTCTTGAGTGGGGGCATGCACATGCGCTTTCCTCCCGAGCTGTAGCAGCGGTGTTACGCTTCCCTTCGCGTGGATCAAGGATCTGTGGCTTTCCCTCGAGGCTTTCCCACGAGGCTTTCACACGAGGCGTTCCCACGAGGCTTTCCCAAAGGGCTGTCCTACATGCCACCGTGGTGTGAGTCGATCCTCGGCGTGAAAGTCGAACCAGTGCAGGGAAAACAGGAACCTCCTTCCCCACAGTAGGTGGTACACTGTCCCCTTGGGTGGGTATCTCCAGGGCACTCGCGCTGGTGGTTTGCCCGCGGAGGTGCGGGCCTCAGGCTCCATGTGAGAAAAGCCCCAAATGGCATTAGCTGCCAGTCCAGACGCTGGCCCCTCAGGTCTCTGGCCGGAGCCTTGGGCTCCAGGCAACTCAAAGCCCTCGGTGTTGGCACTCTGTGACTGCTGTAGTGAAAGGACGCCAAGAGCCCACGGAGGAGTTGGGGAGGGCATGGGGAAACGGAGGCGAGGACAGCGAGGGATCTAGGTGGAGGCGCTGGAGAGAGCGTCTGGTGTCCCGGAATGCCTCGGAGGAGCCAGCGGGGGACAGTCGAGGCCCAGGGACCTGTGGAATGTGAAAAGGCGGGAAATCCCAGAGCAAGGCAGGCTGGGAAAGGGGGCATTGGTGGCCAATTCAAAGGGACCTTGGGGCGTTTCCTGGGCGGTAAGCTCCCTTGGCACTGCTGAGGGCCCCTGATTGATCCACCCGGGTTGATCCCACCCCCCGCTGCGAGGGAGGGCCACAAACCAAAGCCCGCGAACTGCCCGCCCACCCCAACGGGGATCGTGGCGGTCCAGGGCACAGCTGTGCCCGGGAAAAGCCCACTCGCTCCACGGGACTCCGTCCAGGGTCTCTGCTTGGAACGAGGCCAGGGGCAGCCCCCTCCATCTACCCACCCAAACCCTATTGACGTCAATGGTGGCGGAGACGCCTCCCGTTCTCCAGAGTCCTAAGCTGCTGGGTCCCCGCCCACTCGGCCAGCAGTCTGCAGCGTGCCCGTGTGCCTCTCCCACCATGGCTTCGTCAGACTCCTCCAGCACCTCAAGCGGTACGTTTGCCCTCGGTCCCTGTGGTCGGATCACATCTCAGGGGATTTGCGGGTGGCCTGGGCAAGGGCTCTCGGCCAATGTGTTGACCCCCCTCCCACCGAGAACGGCGGGGACCATCGGCCAGGCCCGGGGTTCCGAGGCGTCAGGTGTGCCCAAAGTTGGAGGGCGTGGCATCGTTCGTTCATCTTGCTCCTTTGGCACACACATGGCTTCTCCGTTCTCTTTTCTGGGAAGGCAGTGTTGTTTCAGGGGCGTGCACGGGGGGCGGGGGCCGGGTTGCGGTGGTGGAGCGGGTGCTGTGCTGGGATGAGGCCCTTTATCCTCACATCTTCCTGTGGAATGGGAGTCGGGGAGCTCTGTGGCCTTGCTGCCTTCACTGGCTTCCTCTGCACAGGGGCCTAGTGGCTTCTGCCTTTTGTCAGGCGTTACGGAGTTTGGGCTTCGCTTTGGTGGCCTTGCCTTTGCCTTGGCCTGGGCCTTGGCCTTGCCCTTGCGGTGCCCTTGCCCTTGCCTTGGTCTTGGGCTTGGCCTTGCCCTGCCCTTGAACTTGAACTTGACCTTGACCTTGAACTTGACCTTTGACCTTGAACTTGAAATTGGCCTTGACCTTGACCTTGAACTTGAACTTGACCTTCACCTTGAACTTGAACTTAACTTGAACTTGAACTTGAACTTGACTTGAACTTGAACTTGAACTTGAACTTGAACTTGACTTGAACCTTATTGACCTTTACTTGAACTTGACTTGACTTGAAATTCAACTTGAACTTAACTTCAACTTGAACTTGAACTTGACCTTGACCTTGACCTTGAACTTGAACTTCAACTTGAACTTGAACTTCAACTTGAACTTGAACTTCACCTTGACCTTAACTTGAACTTCAACTTGAACTTGAACTGACCTTGACCTTGAACTTCAACTTGAATTTGACCTTGACCTTGAACTTCAACTTGATCTTGAACTTGACCTTGACCTTGAACTTGACCTTGACCTTGACCAACAACGGGAGACCTCGAGATTTGCTCAGAGCACCGGAGGTCCTGAAGCAGGGCCCTGTATCTCCCCTTCCCTTTGTGATCATTGCAAAGACATTCCTAGCTGATAGCGGTGTGCCCCTGAAGAAGCAAGCAGTGGGAGTGTGTTTGACACGACTGTGTGCCTTCCTGGCCTCATCTCCACAAGGGCGCCTTTCCTCTCGAATAGGCCCCATGTCCCCTTGGGAGGGTGTCATGCCTCTTTTCTCCTCACTGCCAAAGGGTGGAGCCAAGCTCGCTCTGTCAGAGGTACAAAAACAGCAATTGAATGGATTTTCAAGCTCTTGCTAGGCTGCACCCTTTCAGGGCCCACTTTACTGAAACAGGTGCTCTGTGGCCCCTGGTTGGATATGCAGGTTCACAAACAGGGAGAGATCCTGTCCAAGCCAAGAATTTTCCTGAAAGACCTAGGCTCACTAGAGCTCTCCTCCAGAGCAAAGGGGATAGAGGAGATGTATGGAGGAGTCTTTGCCTTTCCCTGTGAGTGTGGGGCTACTCCCTACGGCCCCAAGCTCAGGGATAACTGCCTCTAAGAAAGGAATGCAAGAAGCGCTATTCTTGGAGGTTGGGACAGGGAGTTCGCAGCATGTGGGAAAGAAAGACTTCTTCGGGGAAGAAGAGGCAACCACCGGGGTGTGTTTGCAAGCCTCTATTTGGAAGGAACAGGTTTGCTTATACAACTCAAGACCTCCAGATCTGCTCAGAGGACTGAAGTTCCAGAGACAGGGCCATGTATCTCCCCTTCCCTTTGAGATCCTTGCAAAGACATTCCTAGCAGATCATGGGAGTGCCCATGAAGAAGCAAGCAGCGGGAGTGTGCTTGACATCACTGGCTGCCTACCTGGGGCTCAGGTTCTCAAGGGGCCTTTCTCTCCTGGTAGGCCCTATGTCCCCTTTGGGAGAGGGTGTGCCCTCTTCCCTCCACACTGCCAAAGGTGGAGGTGGAGCAAACTCGTTCTCCCCGAGGTAAAAAAAAAAAAAGACAAATTGGATGGATTTTTAAGCTCTTGCTATGCTGCCACCCCTCCAGGACCCACTCGAGCAAAACAGGTGCCCTGTGGCCCCTAGGTCGGGTATGCAGGTTCACACACTGGTGGATCCCGTCAAAGCCAAGAATTTTCCTGACAGACCTAGGCTCACTAGAGCTCTCCTCCAGAGGAAAGGGACAGAAAAGACGTGTGTGTGGAGGTGGCTCTGCCTTTCCAGGTCCCAATCTCAGGGATAACTGCCCCTAAGAAAGGAACTGCTGCTGCTGCTGCTGCTAAGTTGCTTCAGTCGTGTTCGACTCTGTGCGACGCCCATACGACGTAGCCACTAGGCTCCCGTCCTGGATTCTCCAGGCAAGAACAGTAAGTGGGTTGCCATTGCCTTCTCCAATGCATGAAAGTGAAAATGAAAGTGCAGTCGCTCAGTCGTGTCCGACCCTCAGCGACCCACGGACTGCAGCCTACCAGGCTTCTCCGTCCATAGGATTTTCTGAAAGGAACTGCAAGAAGCGCTTTTCCTGGAGGCTGGGAAAAGGAGTTCGCAGGATGTGGGGAAAGAGATCCTCCTTCGAGGAAGAATAGGCGGCCACTTGTTTTGTGTTGCAAACCTCTATTTGGAAGGAACAGGTTAGCTTATACAAAGGGAGACCTCCAGATCTGCTCAGAGGACCGAAGTTGCAGAGGCAGGTCGGTGTAATTTCCCTTCACTTTGCGATCCTTGCAAAGACATTCCTTGCTGATAGATATTCAGCAAGGGCCTTTGAGACTGTTGTTTTCTTTCCTAGGTTCAAAGATTCCTTCAGTTCCTAATATAGATATCCTAGAAATTATCTGACATCCGTGAAAATCTGATATGTCCTGGTCAAATGCTGTCAGTTATAATTTCAGTTATCATATTAAAGCATTTCAAGTCGCAGCAGTGACCAGATTACATTGTCAATTTCTATTTAATCAGTTTTAACCATGTCTTCTATGATTTCACACTGATGCCTTTGCAGAAATACTGCTACTTCAAGATATATGGAATATACATTTTTTAAGCTTACCGATAATTTGTTTGTTTGTTTGTTTGTCTTCTGGTAAGCTGGTACAGATGGAATTTAGTCTCCTCTCTAGGTTAGAGAACAAAGTTTTCTTAGAATGCAATTTTTGATAACAGACTATGGTTTCTTTACCTTTCATTGATTTATAATTGTTTTCATCATCTGTTTTTTTACTTCGGTAAAGTAAATAAGCCTTATTTAAGATTTTGGTACATGTAGGATGGA
>NW_017190319.1:0-11348 GCF_001704415.2 Capra hircus | reverse complement strand
AATTCTTTTCCGACAACGCAGGAAAGGATCCCTCCTCTCGAGATAGGAGGCCGGAAACAGGTTCCTCTGGATGTGGGCGGAACTCTCGTGCCTCCCCTCGAGTGGAGAAGGATATGTCGGGGAACCTCTTGAGTTGCAGCAAGAGTGTGAAGGACCCTTTGGAAGTTCCAGAGGTTAGGTGTTATTAGCCTCGAGACACCTCAGCGGAATGGGCCTCATCTCGCCTGGAGGGGAAGAACCTCCTGGATTTTCTCGAGTTGTGGCAGGTGCTCTCGACTTTACGACTGGGGACCTTCAGGGACCCGCTCTGGTGGCCTCAGGAAAGGCCAGTCCCCATGCGAGTTGCTCTGGGGCCTCTCGGGATTCCTCTCCCGTCTGATGCCGGGCCTAAGGATCTTGTGTGGAGTCGGTGACCGGAACCTGAGCATTCCTCTCCAGTGCTGACATGGATCTTGGGGTACTTCTGGAGTCTCCCCAGTGGGAGTCAGTCCGTCGTCGCCGAGTAAGGGGCATGCACGTGCAGCTTTACCTCCCGAGCTGTAGCAGCAGTGTCACGCTTCCCTTCGCGTGGATCAAGGGATCAGTGGTCTTTCCCTCGAGGCTTTTCCACGAGGCTTTCTCACGAGGTTTTCCCACATGGCTGTCCCGACGTGCCACCGTTGGTGTGAGTCGATCCTCGGCTTGAAAGTCGAGAGCAGTGCAGGGAAAACAGGTTTCCCTGGAATGGACTGAGACATCTGGGGGACTCTGGGAATGGTGGCACGATTCCTGGAGTTCCTCTCGCCATTCCTGTGGAGAGCGCCTCCTCTTGAGATGCAACGGGAACTCCGGGAATTCTTTCCCGACAACACAGGGAAAGGATCCCTCCTCTCGAGGCTAGAGGAGGCAAACGGGGCTCCTCTGGATGTGGGCGGGACTTTCGTGCTTCCTCTCGAGTGGATGATGGGTATGTCGGGGAACTTCTTGAGTTGCAGCAAGGGTGTGAAGGACCTTTGGAATTTCCAAAGGTTAGGTGTGACTAGCCTCGAGACGCCTCAGCGGAAATGGGCCTCATCTCGCCTGGAGGGGAGAACCTCCTGGATTTTCTCGAGTTGCGGCAGGTGCTCTCGACTTACGACGGGGACCTCAGGCGACCCGCTCTGGTGGCCTCAGGAAAGGCCAGTCCCCATGCGAGTTGCTCTGGGGCCTCTCGGAATTCCTCTCCCTTCGATGCTGGGGCCTAAGACCTTGTGTGAAGTCAGTTGCTGGAACCTGAGGATTCCTCTCCAGTGCTGACATGGATCTTGGGGTACTTCTGGAGTCTCCCCAGGGGAGTCAAACCTCGTCTCGAGTGGGGGCATGCCACGTGCGCTTTCCTCCCGAGCTGTAGCAGCAGTGTCGCGCTTCCCTTCACGTGGATCAAGGGATCTGTGCTTTCCCTCGAGGCTTTCCCCGAGGCTTTCCCACGAGGCCTTTCCCACGAGGCTTTCCCACAGGGCTGTCCCACGTGCCACCGTGGTGTGAGTCGATCCTCGGCTTGAAAGTCGAGGCAGTGCAGGGAAAACAGTTTTCCCTGGAATGGACTGAGACATCCAGGGGATTCTGGGAATGGTGGCACGACCCTGGAGTTCCTCTCGCCTTTCCTGTGGAGAGCGCCTCCTCGTTGAGATGCACGGGAAACGCCGGGAATTCTTTCCCGACCACTGCAGGGAAAGGATCCCTCCTCTCGAGCTAGGAGGCGGAAACGGGGCTCCTTCTGGATGTGGGCGGGACTCTCGTGCTTCCTCTCAGAGTGGAGACGGGTATGTCTGGGGAACTTTCTTGAGTTGCAGCAAGGGTGTGAAGGACCCTTTGGAAGCTCCAGAGTGTTAGATGTGATTAGCCTCGAAACGCCTCAGCGGAAATGGGCCTCATCTCGCCTGGAGGGGAGAACCTCCTCGGATTTTCTCGAGTTGCGGTCAGGTGCTCTCGACTTACGACGGGGACCTCAGGGACCCGCTCTGGTGGCCTCAGGAAAGGCCAGTCCCCATGCGAGTTTCTTGGGGCCTCTCGGGATTCCTCGTCCCGTCGATGCCGGGTCCTAAGACCTTGTGTGGAGTCGGTGCTGGAACCTGAGGATTCCTCTCCAGTGCTGACATGGATCTTGGGGTACTTCTGGAGTCTCCCCAGGGGAGTCAGTCCTCGTCTCGAGTGGGGGCATGCACGTGCGCTTTCCTCCCGAAGCTGTAGCAGCAGTGTCACACTTCCTTCGCGTGGATCAAAGGATCTGTGGCTTTCCCTCGAGGCTTTCCCACGAGGCTTTCCCACGTGGCTTTCCCACAGGGCTGTCCAACGTGCCATCGCGGTGTGAGGCGATCCTCGGCTTGAAAGCGAGGCAGTGCAGGGAAAACAGGTTTCCCTGGAATGGACTGGAGACATCTGGGGGACTCTGGGAATGGGGCCTGATCCTGGAGTTCCTCTTCGCCTTTCCTGTGGAGAGCGCCTCCTCTTGAGATGAGACGGGAAACGCGGGAACTCTTTCCCACCACGCAGGGAAAGGATCCCTCCTCTCGAGCTAGCAGGCGGAAACGGGGCCACTCTGGATGTGGGCGGGACTCTCGTGCTTCCTCTCGAGTGGAGACGGGTATGTCGGGGAACTTCTTGAGTTGCAGCAAGGGTGTGAAGGACCCTTTGGAAGTTCCAGATGTTAGATGTGATTAGCCTCGAGACGCCTCAGCGGAAATGGGCCTCATCTCGCCTGGAGGGGAGAACCTCCTGGATTTTCTCGAGTTGCGGGAGGTGCTCTCGACTTACGACGGGGACCTAAGAGTCCCGATCTGGTGGCCTCAGGAAAGGCCAGTACCCATGCGAGTTGCTCGCGTGCTTCTCGGGATTCCACTCCCGTCGATGCTGGGTCCTAAGACCTTGTGTGGAGTCAGTGCCGGAACCTGAGGATTCCTCTCCAGTGCCGACATGGATCTTGGGGTACTTCTGGATTCTCCCCGGGCAGTCAGTCCTCGTCTCGAGTGGGGGCATGCACGTGCGCTTACCACCCGAGCTGTAGCAGCAGTGTCGCGCTTCCCTTCGCGTGGATCAAGGGATCTGTGGCTTTCCCTCGAGGCTTTCCAACAGTGCTTTCACACCAGGCTTTCCCACAGGGCTGTCCCACGTGCCACCGTGGTGTGAGTCAATCCTCGGCTTGACAGTCGAGGCAGTGCTGGGAAAACAGGTTTCCCCTGGAAAGGACTGAGACATCTGGGGGACTCTGGGAATGGTGGCACGACCCTGGAGTTCCTCTCGCCTTTCCTGAGGAGAGCGCCTCCTCTTGAGATGTGACGGGAACACCGGGTATTCTATCCCGACCACGCAGGGAAAGGATCCCTCCTCTCGAGCAAGGAGGCGGAAACGGGGCTCCTCTGGTTGTGGGCGGGATTCTCTTGCTTCCTGTAGAGTGGAGACGGGTATGTCGGGGAACTTCTTGAGTTGCAGCAAGTGTGTGAAGGACCCTTTGGAAGTTCCCGAGATAAGGTGTGATTAGCATCGAGATACCCTCAGCGGAAATGGACCTCATCTCGCCTGGAGGGGAAAACCTCCTGGATTTACTCGAATTGTGGCAGGTGCTCTCGACTTACGACGGGGACCTCAGGGACCCGCTCTGGTGGCCTCAGGAAAGGCCAGTCCCCATGCGAGTTGCTCTGGGGCCTCGCGGGATTCCTCTCCCGTCGATGCCAGGGCCTAAGACCTTGTGTGGACTCGGTGCCGGAAGCTGAGGATTCCTCTCCAGTGCTGACATTTATCTTGGGGTACTTCTCGAGTCTCCCCAGGGGTGTCAGTCTTCGTCTCGAGTGGGGCCATGCACGTGCGCTTTCCTCCCGAGCCGTAGCAGCAGTGTCCCGCTTCCCTTCCCGTGGATCAAGGGATCTGTGGCTTTCCCTCCGAGGCTTTCCCACGAGGCTTTCCCACAGGGCTGTCCCACGTGCCACTGTGGTGTGATTCGATTCTCGGCTTGAAAGTCAAGGCAGTTCAGGGAATACAGGTTTCCCTGGAATGGACTGAGACATCTGGGGTACTCAGGGAACGGTGGCACGACCCTGGAGTTCCTCTCGCCTTTCCTGTCGAGAGCGCCTCCCATTGAGATGCGACCTGAACGTCGGGAATTCTTTCCCGAGCATCCAGGGAAAGGATCCCTCCTCTCGAGCTAGGAGGCGGAAACGGGGCTCCTCTTTATGTGGGCGGGACTCTCGTGCTTCCTCTCAAGTGGAGACGGGTATGCCGGGGAACTTCTTGAGTTGCAGCAAGGGTGTGAAGGACCCTTTGGAAGTTCCAGAGGTTAGGTGTGATTAGCCTCGAGACGCCTCAGCCGAAATGGGCCTCATCTCGCCTGGAGGGGAGAACCTCCTGGATTTTCTCGAGTTGCGGCAGGTGCTCTCGACTTACGACGGGGACCTCAGGGATCCGCTCTAGTGGCCTCAGGAAAGGCCAGTCCCCATGCGAGTTGTTCAGGGGCCTCTCGGGATTCCTCTCCCAACGATGCTGGGGCCTAAGGTCTTGTGTGGAGTCAGTGACGGAACCTGAGGATTCCTCTCCAGTGCCGACATGGATCTTGGGGTACTTTTGGAGTCTCCCCAGGGCAGTCAGTCCTCCTCTCGAGTGGGGTCCTGCACGTGCGCTTTCCTCCCGAGCTGTAGCAGCGGTGTCGCGCTTCCCTTAGCGTGGATCAAGGGATCTGTGTCTTTCCCTCGAGGCTTTCCCACGAGGCTTTCCCACAGGGCTGTCCCACGTGCCACGGTGGTGTGAGTCGATCCTCGGCTTGAAAGTCGATGCAGTTCAGGGAAAACAGTTTTCCCTGGAATGGACTGAGAAATTCAGGGGACTCTGGGAATGGTGGCACGACCCTGGAGTTCGTCTCGCCTTTCCTGTGGAGAGCGCCTCCTCTTGATGTGCAACGGGAAAGCAGGGAATTCTTTCCCAACCACGCAGGGAAAGGATCCCACCTCTCGAGCTAGGAGGCGGAAACGGGGCTCCTCTGGATGTGGGCGGGACTCTCGTGCTTCCTCTCGAGTGGAGACGGCTATGTCGGAGAACTTCTTGAGTTGCAGCAAAGGTGTGAAGGACCCTTTGGAAGTTCCAGATGTTAGATGTGATTAGCCTCGAGACGCCTCAGCGAAAATGGGCCTCATCTCGCCTGCAGGGGAGAACCTCCTGGATATTCTCGAGTTGCGGCAGGTGCTCTCGACTTACGACGGGGCCCTCAGGGACCCGCTCTGGTGGCCTCAGGAAAGGCCAATCCCCTTGCGAGTTGCTCGGGGGCTTATCGGGATTCCTCTCCCGTCGATGCCGGGGCCTAAGACCTTGTGTGGAGTCGGTGCCGGAACCTGAGGATTCCTCTCCAGTGCTGACATGGATCTTGGGGTACTTCTGGAGTCTCCCCAGGGGAGTCAGTCCTCATCTCGAGTGGGGACATGCACGTGCGCTTTCCTCCCGAGCTGTAGCAGCAGTGTCACGCTTCCCTTCGCGTGGATCAAGGGATCTGTGGCTTTCCCTCGAGGCTTTCCCTCGAGGCTTTCGCACGAGGCTTTCCCACAGGGCTGTCCCACGTGCCACCGTGGTGTGAGTCATTCCTCGGCTTGAAAGTCGAGGCAGTGCAGGGAAAACAGGTTTCACTGGAATGGACTGAGACATCTGGTGGACTCTGGGTATGTGGCACGACCCTGGAGTTCCTCTCGCCTTTCCTGTGGAGAGTGCCTCCTCTTGAGATGCGACGGGAACGCCGGGAATTCTTTCCCGACCACGCAGGGAAAGGATCCCTCCTCTCAGGCTAAGAGGCGAAAACGGGTCTCCTCTGGATGTGGGTGGGACTCTCGTGCTTCCTCTCGAGTGGAGACGGGTATGTCGGGGAACTTCTTGCGTTGCAGCAAGGGTGTGAAGGATCTTTGGAAGTTCCAGAGGTTAGGTGTGAGTAGCCTCGAGACACCTCAGCGGAAATGGGCCTCATCTGGCCTGGAGGGGAGAACCTCCTGGATTTTCTCTAGTTGGGGCAGGTGCTCTCGACTTACGTCGGGGACCTCAGGGACCCGCTCTGGTGGCCTCAGGAAAGACCAGTCCCCATGCGAGTTGCTCGGGGGCCTCTAGGGATTCCTCTCCCGTCGATGCTGGGGCCAAGACCTTGTGTGGAGTCAGTGCTGGAACCTGAGGATTCCTCTCCCGTGCTGACATGGATCTTGGGGTACATCTGGAGTCTACCCAGGGGAGTCAGTCCTTGTCTCGAGTGGGGCCAGCACGTGTGCTTTCTTTCCGAGCTGTAACAGCAGTGTCGAGCTTCCCTTCGCGTGGATCAAGGGATCTGTGGCTTTCCCTAGAGGCTCTCCCATGAGGCTTTCCCACGAGGCTTTCCCACAGGGCTGTCCCATGTGCCACCGTGTGTGAGTGGATCCACGGCTTGAAAGTCGAGGCAGTGCAGGGAAAACAGGATTCCCTGGAATGGACTGAGACATCTGGGGGACTCTGGGAATGGTGGCACGACCCTGGAGTTCCTCTCGCCTTTCCTGTGGAGAGCGCCTCCTCTTGAGATGCGACGGGAACGCCGGGAATTCTTTCCCGACAACGCAGGGAAAGGATCCCTCCTCTCGAGATAGGAGGCGGAAACAGGGTTCCTCTGGATGTGGGCGGAACTCTCGTGCCTCCCCTCGAGTGGAGAAGGATATGTCGGGGAACCTCTTGAGTTGCAGCAAGAGTGTGAAGGACCCTTTGGAAGTTCCAGAGGTTAGGTGTTATTAGCCTCGAGACACCTCAGCGGAAATGGGCCTCATCTTGCCTGGAGGGGAAAACCTCCTGGATTTTCTCGAGTTGTGGCAGGTGCTCTCGACTTACGATGGGGACTTCAGGGACCCGCTCTGGTGGCCTCAGGAAAGGCCAGTCCCCATGCGAGTTGCTCTGGGGCCTCTCGGGATTCCTCTCCCGTCTATGCCGGTGCCTAAGATCTTGTGTGGAGTCGGTGACGGAACCTGAGCATTCCTCTCCAGTGCTGACATGGATCTTGGGGTATTTCTGGAGTCTCCCCAGTGGAGTCAGTCGTCGTGTCGAGTGGCGGCATGCACGTGCGCTTACCTCCCGAGCTGTAGCAGCAGTGTCACGCTTCCCTTCGCGTGGATCAAGGGATCAGGGTCTTTCCCTCGAGGCTTTTCCACGAGGCTTTCTCACGAGGTTTTCCCACATGGCTGTCCGACGTGCCACCTTGGTGTGAGTCGATCCTCGGCTTGAAAGTCGAGACAGTGCAGGGAAAACAGGTTTCCCTGGAATGGACTGAGACATCTGGGGGACTCTGGGAATGTGGCACGATTCTGGAGTTCCTCTCGCCATTCCTGTGGAGAGCGCCTCCTCTTGAGATGCAACGGGAACTCCGGGAATTCTTTCCCGACAACACAGGGAAAGGATCCCTCCTCTCAGGCTAGGAGGAGGCAACGGGGCTCCTCTGGATGTGGGCGGGACTTTCGTGCTTCCTCTCGAGTGGATATGGGTATGTCGGGGAACTTCTTGAGTTGCAGCAAGGGTGTGAAGGACCCTTTGGAATTTCCAAAGGTTAGGTGTGACTAGCCTCGAGACGCCTCAGCGGAAATGGGCCTCATCTCGCCTGGAGGGGAGAACCTCCTGGATTTTCTCGAGTTGCGGCAGGTGCTCTCGACTTACGACGGGGACCTCAGCGACCCGCTCTGGTGGCCTCAGGAAAGGCCAGTCCCCATGCGAGTTGCTCTGGGGCCTCTCGGAATTCCTCTCCCTTCGATGCTGGGGCCTAAGACCTTGTGTGAAGTCAGTGCCGGAACCTGAGGATTCCCCTCCAGTGCTGACATGGATCTTGGGGTACTTCTGGAGTCTCCCCAGGGGAGTCAAACCTCGTCTCGAGTGGGGGCATGCACGTGCGCTTTCCTCCCGAGCTGTAGCAGCAGTGTGGCGCTTCCCTTCACGTGGATCAAGGGATCTGTGGCTTTCCCTCGAGGCTTTCCCACGAGGCTTTCCCACGAGGCTTTCCCACGAGGCTTTCCCACAGGGCTGTCCCACGTGCCACCGTGGTGTGAGTCGATCCTCGGCTTGAAAGTCGAGGCAGTGCAGGGAAAACAGTTTTCCCTGGAATGGACTGAGACATCCAGGGGGATTCTGGGAATGGTGGCACGACCCTGGAGTTCCTCTCGCCTTTCCTGTGGAGAGCGCCTCCTGTTGAGATGCAACGGGAACGCCGGGAATTCTTTCCCGACCACGCAGGGAAAGGATCCCTCCTCTCGAGCTAGGAGGCGGAAACGGGGCTCCTTTGGATGTGGGCGGGACTCTCGTGCTTCCTTTCAAGTGGAGACGGGTATGTCTGGGAACTTTTTGAGTTGCAGCAAGGGTGTGAAGGACCCTTTGGAAGCTCCAGATGTTAGATGTGATTAGCCTCGAAACGCCTCAGCGGAAATGGGCCTCATCTCTCCTGGAGGGGAGAACCTCCTCGATTTTCTCGAGTTGCGTCAGGTGCTCTCGACTTACGACGGGGACCTCAGGGACCCGCTCTGGTGGCCTCAGGAAAGGCCAGTCCCCATGCGAGTTGCTTGGGGGCCTCTCGGGATTCCTGTCCCGTCGATGCCGGGTCCTAAGACCTTGTGTGGAGTCGGTGCTGGAACCTGAGGATTCCTCTCCAGTGCTGACATGGATCTTGGGGTACTTCTGGAGTCTCCCCAGGGGAGTCAGTCCTCGTCTCGGAGTGGGGGCATGCACGTGCGCTTTCCTCCCAAGCTGTAGCAGCAGTGTCACACTTCCTTTCGCGTGGATCAAAGGATCTGTGGCTTTCCCTCGAGGCTTTCCCACGAGGCTTTCCCACGTGGCTTTCCCACAGGGCTGTCCAACGTGCCATCCGCGGTGTGAGGCGATCCTCGGCTTGAAAGGCGAGGCAGTGCAGGGAAAACAGGTTTCCCTGGAATGGACTGAGACATCTGGGGGACTCTGGGAATGGGGCCTGATCCTGGAGTTCCTCTTGCCTTTCCTGTGGAGAGCGCCTCCTCTTGAGATGAGACGGGAACGGCGGGAACTCTTTCCCCACCACGCAGGGAAAGGATCCCTCCTCTCGAGCTAGCAGGCGGAAACGGGGCCACTCTGGATGTGGGCGGGACTCTCGTGCTTCCTCTCGAGTGGAGACGGGTATGTCGGGGAACTTCTTGAGTTGCAGCAAGGGTGTGAAAGACCCTTTGGAAGTTCCAGATGTTAGATGTGATTAGCCTCGAGACGCCTCAGCGGAAATGGGCCTCATCTCGCCTGGAGGGGAGAACCTCCTGGATTTTCTCGAGTTGCGGGAGGTGCTCTCGACTTACGACGGGGACCTAAGAGTCCCGATCTGGTGGCCTCAGGAAAGGCCAGTACCCATGCGAGTTGCTCGCGTGCTTCTCGGGATTCCACTCCCGTCGATGCTGGGTCCTAAGACCTTGTGTGGAGTCAGTGCCGGAACCTGAGGATTCCTCTCCAGTGCCGACATGGATCTTGGGGGTACTTCTGGATTCTCCCCGGGCAGTCAGTCCTCGTCTCGAGTGGGGGCATGCACGTGCGCTTACCACCCGAGCTGTAGCAGCAGTGTCGCGCTTCCCTTCACGTGGATCAAGGGATCTGTGGCTTTCCCTCGAGGCTTTCCCACGAGGCTTTCCCACGAGGCTTTCCCACAGGGCTGTCCCACGTGCCACCGTGGTGTGAGTCGATCCTCGGCTTGAAAGTCGAGGCAGTGCAGGGAAAACAGTTTTCCCTGGAATGGACTGAGACATCCAGGGGATTCTGGGAATGGTGGCACGACCCTGGAGTTCCTCTCGCGCTTTCCTGTGGAGAGCGCCTCCTGTTGAGATGCAACGGAACGCCGGGAATTCTTTCCCGACCACGCAGGGAAAGGATCCCTCCTTCTCGAGCTAGGAGGCGGAAACGGGGCTCCTCTGGATGTGGGCGGGACTCTCGTGCTTCCTTTGCAGTGGAGACGGGTATGTCTGGGGAACTTCTTGAGTTGCAGCAAGGGTGTGAAGGACCCTTTGGAAGCTCCAGATGTTAGAGTGTGATTAGCCTCGAGATACGCCTCAGCGGAAATGGGCCTCATCTCTGCCTGGAGGGGAGAACCTCCTCGATTTTCTCGACTTGCGGTCAGGTGCTCTCGACTTACGACGGGGACCTCAGGGACCCGCTCTGGTGCCTCAGGAAAGGCCAGTCCCCATGCGAGTTGCTCGGGAGCCTTTCGGGGATTTCTCTCCCGTCGATGCCGGGGCCTAAGACCTTGTGTGGGAGTCGGTGCCGGAACCTGAGGATTCCTCTCCAGTGCTGACATGGATACTTGGGGTACTTCTGGAGTCTCCCCAGGGGGAGTCTGTCCTCGTCCGAGTGGGGGCATGCACGTGCGCTTTCCTCCCGAGCTGTAGCAGCAGTGTCACCGTCTTTCCCTTCGCGTGGATCAAGGGATCTGTGGCTTTCCCTCGAGGCTTTCCCACGAGGCTTTCCCACGTGGCTTTCCCACAGGGCTGTCCACGTGCCACCGGTGTGAGTCGATCCTCGGCTTGAAAGTCGAGGCAGTGCAGGGAAAACAGGTTTCCCTGGAATGGACTGAGACATCTGGGGGGACTCTGGGAATGGGGCCTGATCCTGGAGTTCCTCTTGCCTTTCCTGTGGAGAGCGCCTCCTCTTGAGATGCGACGGGAACGGCGGGAACTCTTTCCCCACCACGCAGGGAAAGGATCCCTCCTCTCGAGCTAGGAGGCGGAACGGGGCCACTCTGGATGTGGCGGGGACTCTCGTGCTTCCTCTCGAGTGGAGACGGGTATGTCGGGGAACTTCTTGAGTTGCAGCAAGGGGTGTGAAGGACCCTTTGGAAGTTCCAGATGTTAGATGATTAGCCTCGAGACGCCTCAGCGGAAATGGGCCTCATCTCGCCTGGAGGGGAGAACCTCCTGGATTTTCTCGAGTTGCGGGAGGTGCTCTCGACTTACGACGGGGACCTAGAGCCCGATCTGGTGGCCTCAGGAAAGGCCAGTACCCATGCGAGTTGCTCGCGTGCTTCTCGGATTCCACTCCCGTCGATGCTGGGTCCTAAGACCTTGTGTGGAGTCAGTGCCGCGGAACCTGAGGATTTCCTCTCCAGTGCCGACATGGATCTTGGGGTACTTCTGGATTTCTCCCCGGGCAGTCAGTCCTCGTCTCGAGTGGGGGCATGCACGTGCGCTTACCACCCGAGCTGTAGCAGCAGTGTCGCGCTTCCCTTCGCGTGGATCAAGGGATCTGTGGCTTTCCCTCGAGGCTTTCCAACAGTGCTTTCACACCAGGCTTTCCCACAGGGCTGTCCACGTGCCACCGTGGTGTGAGTCAATCCTCGGCTTGACAGTCGAGGCAGTGCTGGGAAACAC
>NW_017190318.1:0-11349 GCF_001704415.2 Capra hircus | reverse complement strand
GTCCCACGTGCCACCGTGGTGTGAGTCGATCCTCGGCTTGAAAGTCGAGCAGTGCAGGCGAAAACAGGTTTCCGTGGAATGGACTGAGGCATCTGGGGGACTCTGGGAATGTGGCACGACCCTGGAGTTCCTCTCGCCTTTCCTTGTGGAGAGCGCCTCTTTCTTGAGATGCGAAGGGAACGCCGGGAATTTCTTTCCCGACCACGCAGCGGAAAGGATCCCCTCCTCTCAAGCTAGGAGGCGGAAACGGGGCCCTCTGGATGTGGGCGAGACTCTCATGCTTCCTCTCGAGTGGAGACGGTATGTCGGGGAACTTCTTGAGTTGCAGATATGGTGTGAAGGACCCTTTGGAAGTTTCCAGATATTAGATGTGATTAGCCTCGAGACGCCTCTGCGGAAAAGGGCCTCATCTTGCCTGGAGGGAGAACCTCCTGTATTTTGTCGAGTTGCGGCAGGTGCTCTCGACTTATGACGGGGACCTCAGGGACCGCTCTGGTGGCCTCAGGAAAGACAAGTCCTCATGCGAGTTGCTCGGGGTCCTCTCAGGATTCCTCTCCCTTCCTTGCCGGGGCCTAAGATCTTGTGTGGAGTCGGTGCCGGAACCTGAGCATTCCTCTCCAGTGCTGACATGGATCTTGGGGTACTTCTGGAGTCTCCCCAAGGGAGTCAGTCCTCGTCTCTAGTTGGGGCATGCACGTGCGCTTTCCTCCCTAGTTGTAGCAGCAGTGTCACGCTTCCCTTCGCGTGGTTCAAGGGATCTATGGCTTTCCAAGGAGGCTTTCCCACGAGGTTTCCCACGAGGCTTTCCCACAGGGCTGTCCCACGTGCCACCGTGGTGTGACTCGATCCTCGGCTTGAATGTCGAGGCAGTGCAGCGAAGCCAGTTTTCCCTGGAATGGACTGAGACATCTGGGGGAATCTGGGAATGGTGACACGACCCTGGAGTTCCTCTCGCCTCTCCTGTGGAGAGCGCCTCCTCTTGAGGTGCGACGGGAACTCCGGGAATTCCTTCCCGACCACGCAGGGAAAGGATCCCTCCTCTCGAGCTAGGAGGCGGAAACGGGGCTACTGTGGATGTGGGCGGGACTCTCGTGCTTCCTCTCGAGTGGAGACGTTTATTTCGGGGAACTTCTTGAGTTGCACCGAGGTTGTGAAGGACCCTTTGACAGTTCCAGAGGTTATGTGATTAGCCTTGAGACCCCTCAGTGGAAATGGGACCTCATCTCGCCTGGCGGGGAAACCTTCTGGATTTTCTCGAGTTGCGGCAGGTGCTCTCGACTTATGACGGGGCCTCAGGGACCCGCTCTGGTGGCATCAGGATAGGCCAGACCCATGAGAGTTGCTGGGGGGCCACTCGGGATTCCTCTCCCGTCGATGCCGGGGCCTAAGACCTTGTGTGGAGTCGGTGCCCGAACCTGAGGATTCTACTCCAATGCAGTCATGGATCTTGCGGTACTTCTGGAGTCTCCCCAGGGGAGTCAGTCCTCGTCTCGAGTGGGGCATGCACGTGCGCTTTCCTCCCGAGCTGAAGAAGCAGTGTCGCACTTCCCTTCTCGTGGATAAAGGGATCAGGGGCTTTCCCTCGAGGCTTTCCCACGAGGCTTTCCAACGAGGCTTTCCCACAGGGCTGTCCCACGTGCCACCGTGGTGTGAGTCGAACCTCGGCTTGAAAGTCGAGGCAGTGCAGGGAAAACAGGTTTCCATGGAATGGACTGAGATATCTGGGTCTCTGGGAATGATGGCACGACCCTGGAGTTCCTCTCGCCTTTCCTGTGGAGAGCGCCTCCTCTTCAGATGCGACCGGAACGCCGGGAATTCTTTCCCGACCACGATGGGAAAGGATCCCTCCCTCGAGCTAGGAGGCGAAACGGGGCTCCTCTGGATGTGGGCGGGACTCTCGTGCTTCCTCTCGAGTGGAGACGGGTATGTCGGGGAACTTCTTGAGTTGCAGCAAGGGGTGAGAAGGACCCTTTGAAGTTCCAGATGTTAGATGTGATTAGCCTCGAGACGCCTCAGCGGAAATGGGCCTTATCTCGCCTGGAGGGGGAACCTCCTGGATTTTTCGAGTTGCGGCAGGTGCTCTCGACTTACGATGGGGACCTCAGGACACGCTCTGGTGGCCTCAGGAAAGGCCAGTCCCCATGCGAGTTGCACGGGGCCTCTCGGGATTCCTCTCCCTTCGATGCCGGGGCCTAAGACCTTGTGTGGAGTCGGTGCTGGAACCTGAGGATTCCTCTCCAGTGCTGATATGGATCTTGGGTACTTCTGGAGTCTCCCCAGTGGAGTCAGTCCTCGTCTCGAGGGGGGCATGCACGTGCGCTTTCCTCCCGAGCTGTAGCAGCAGTGTCACTCTTCCCTACGCGTGGATCAAGGGATCTGTAGCATTCCCTCGAGGCTTTCCTAGGAGGTTTCCCACGAGCTTTCCCACAGGGCTGTCCCACGTGCCACCGTGTGTGAGTCGATCCTCGGCTTAAGTCGAGGCAGTGCAGGGAAAACAGGTTTCCCTGGAATGGACTGAGACATCCAGGGGATCTGGGAATGTGGCACGACCCTGGAGTTCCTCTCGCCTTTCCTGTGTGGAGAGCGCCTCCTCTTGAGATGTGACAGGAACACCGGGAATCTTTCCCGACCACGCAGGCGAAGGATACCTCCTCTCGAGCTAGGAGGCGGAACGGGGCTCCTCTGGATGTGGCGGACTGTCGTGCTTCCTCTCGAGTGGAGACGGGTATGTCGGGAACTTCTTGAGTTGCAGTAAGGGTGTGAAGGACCCTTTGGAAGTTCAGAGGTTCGGTGTGATTATCCTGGAGACACCTCAGCAGAAATGGGCCTCATCTCGCCTGGATGGGGGAACCTCCTGGATTTTCTCGAGTTGCGGCAGGTGCTCTCGACTTAGGATGGGGACTTCAGGGACCCGCTCTGCTGGCCTCAGGAAAGGCCAGTCCCCATGCTAGTTGCTCTGGGCCTCTTGGGATCCTCTCCCGTCGATGCTGGGCCAAACCTTGTGTGAGTCAGTGCCGGAACTTGTGATTCCTCTCTCCAGTGCTGACATGGATCTTGGGGTACTTCTGGAGTCTCCCCAGGGGAGTCAGTCCTCGTCTCGAGTGGGCATGCACGTGCGCATTCCTCCCGAGCTGTAGTAGCAGTGTCACGCTTCCCTTGGCAACAAGGGATCTGGATTCCCTCGAGGATTTCCCACGAGGCTTTCCCACAGGGCTGTCCACATGCCACCGTGGTGTGAGTCGATCCTCAGCTTGAAAGTCGAGGCAGTGCAGGGAAAACAGGTTTCCCTGGAATGGACTGAGACATCTGGGGGACTCTGGGAATGTGGCACGACCCTGGAGTTCCTCTCGCCTTTCCTATGGAGAGCGCCTCCACTTGAGATGCGACAGGAACGCCGGGAATTCTTTCCCGAACACGCAGGGAAAGGATCCCTCCTCTCGAGCTAGGAGGCGGAAACGGGGCTCCTCTGGATGTGGGCGGGACTCTCGTGCTTCCTCTCGAGTGGAGTCGGGAATGTTGCGGAACTTCTTGAGTTCCAGCAAGGATGTGAAGGACCCTTTGGAAGTTCCAGAGGTTAGGTGTGATTTGCCTCGAAACGCCTCAGCGGAAACGGCCTCATCTCGCCTGGAGGGGAGAACCTCCTGGATTTTCTCGAGTTGCGGCAGGTGCTCTCGACTTACGACGGGGACCTCAGGGACCCGCTCTGGTGGCCTCAGGAAAGGCCAGTCCCATGCGAGTTGCTCGGGGGCCTCTCGGGATTCCTCTCCGTCGATGCCGGGGCCTAAGATCTTGTGTGGAGTCGGTGCCTGAACCTAAGCATTCCTCTCCACTGCTGACATGGATCTTGTGGTACTTCTGGAGTCTCCCCAGGGGAGTCAGTCCTCATCTCGAGAAGAGGTATGCACGTGCGCTTTCCTCCCGAGCTGTAGCAGCAGTGTCACGCTTCCCTTCGCGTTGATCAAGGGATCTGTGGCTTTCCCTCGAGGCTTTCCCACGAGGCCTTCCCACAGAGCTGTCCCACGTGCCACCGTGGTGTGAGTCGATCCTCGGCTTGAAAGTCGAGGCAGTGCAGGGAAAACAGGTTTCCCTGGAATGGACTGAGACATCTGGGGGACTCTGGGAATGCTGGCACGACCCTGGAGTTCCTCTCGCCTTTCCTGTGGAGAGCGCCTCCGCTTGAGATTCGACGGAAGCCCGGAATTCTTTCCCGACCACGCAGGGAAGGTTCCCTCCTCTCGATCTAGGAGGGGAAACGGGGCTCCTCTGGATGTGGGCGGGACTCTCGTGCTTCCTCTCGAGTGGAGACGGGTATGTCAGGGAAATTCTTGTGTTGCAGCAAGGGTGTGAAGTAACCTTTGGAAGTTCCCAGAGGTTAGGTGTGATTTGCCTCGAGACGCCTCAGCGGAAATGGGCCTCATCTCGCCTGGAGGGGAGAACCTCCTGGATTTTCTCGAGTTGTGGCAGGTGCTTTCGACTTACGCCGGGACCTCAGGGACCCCGCTCTGGTGGCCTCAGGAAAGGCCAGTCCCCATGCGAGTTGCACGGGGGCCTCTCGGGATTTCTCTCCCGACGATGCTGGGGCCTAAGATCTTGTGTGGAGTGGGTGGCAGAACCTGAGGATTCCTCTTCAGTGCTGACATGGATCTAGGGGTACTTCTGGAGTCTCCCCAGGGGAGTCAGTCCTCGTCACGAGTTGGGGCATTCACGTGCGCTTTCCTCCCGAGGTGTAGCAGCAGTGTCACGCTTCCCTTCGCGTGGATCAAGGGATCTGTGGCTTTCCCTCTTGGCTTTCCCACCAGGATTTCACACGGCTGTCCCACGTTCCACCGTGGTGTGAGTCGATCCTCGGGTTGAAAGTCGAGGCAGTGTAGGGAAAACAGGTTTCCCTGGAATGGACGGAGACATCTGGGGGACTCTGGGAATGGTGGCACGACCCTGGAATTCCTGTTGCTTTTCCTGTGGAGAGCGCATCCTCTTGAGATGCGACGGGAACGCCGGGATTCTTTTTCGTCCCACGAAGGGAAAGGATCCCTTCCCTCGATCTAGGAGGCGGAAACGGGGCTCCTCTGGATGTGGGCGGAACTCTCCTGCTTCCTCTCGAGTGGAGACGGGTATGTCGTGGAACTTCTTGAGTTGCAGATATGGTGTGAAGGAACTTTTGAAGTTCCAGAGGTTAGGTGTGATTAGCCTCGAGACGCCTCAGCGGAAATGGGACTCAGCTCGCCTGGAGGGGAGAACCTCCTGGATTTTCTCGAGTTGCGGCAGGTGCTCTCGACTTCCGACGGGGACCTCAGGGACCCGCTGTGTGGCCTCAGGAAAGGCCAGTCCCCATGCGAGTTGCTCTGGGGTCCTCTCGGGATTCCTCTCCCGTCGATGCCGGGCCTAAGATCTTGTGTGGAGTCGGTGCTGGAACCTGAGGATTCCTCTCCAGTGCTGACATGGATCTTGGGGGACTTCTGGCGTCTCCCAGTGCAGTCAGACCTCTACTCGAGTGGGGGCATGCACGTGCGCTTTCCTTCCGAGCTCTAGCAGCAGTGTCGCGCTTCCCTTCGCGTGGATCATGGGATCAGGGGCTTTCCCCTCGAGGCTTTCCCACGAGGCTTTCCTACGAGTCTTTCCCACGAGGCTTTCCCACGGGGCTGTCCCACGTGACACCGTGGTGTGAGTCCATCCTCGACTTGAAAGTCGAGGCAGTGCAGGGAAAACAGGTTTCCCTGGAATGCACTGAGACATCTGGGCGACTCTGGGAATGGTGATACGACCCTGGAGTTCCTCTCGCCTTTCCTGTGGAGAGCGCCTCCTCTTGAGATGCGTTGGGAACGCCGGGAATTCTTTCCCGACCACGCAGGGAAAGGATCCCTCCTCTCGGGCTAGGAGGTGGAAATGGGGCTCCTCTGGATGTGGGAGGGACTCTCGTGCTTCCTCTCGAGTGGATACTTGTATGTCGGGTAACTTCTTGAGTTGCAGCAAGGGTGTGATGAACACTTTGGAAGTTCCAGATGTTAGATGCGATTAGCCTCGAGATGCCTCAGCGGAAATGGGCCTCATCTCGCCTGGAGGGGAGAACCTCCTGGATGTTCTCGAGTTGCGGCAGGTGCTCTCGAATTACGACGTGGACCACAGGGACCCGCTCTGGTGGCCTCAGGAAAGGCCAGTACCCTTGCGAATTGCTCGGGGGCCTCTCGAGATCCTATCCCGTCGATGCCGGCTCCTAATACCTAGTGTGGAGTCGGTGCCGGAACCTGAGGATTCCTCTCCAGTGCTGACATGGTTCCTGGGGTACTTCTGGAGTCTCCCCAGGGGACTCAGTCCTTGTCTCTATTGGGGACATGCCCGTGCGCTTTCCTCCCGAGCTGTAGCAGCAGTTTCACGCTTCCGTTCGCGTTGGATCAAGGGATCTGCGGCTTTCCCTCAAGGCTTTGGAAGCGAGTTGCTCACGGGCCTATCGGGATTCCTCTCCCGTTGGTGCCGGGACCTAAGATCTTGTGTGGAGTCTGTGCCAAAACGTGAGGATTCCTCTCCATTGCTGACTTGTATCTTGGAGTACTTCTGGAGTCTCCCCAGGGGAGTCAGTCCTCGTCTCGAGTGGGGGCATGCACGTGCACTTTCCTCCGAGCTGTAGCAGCCAGTGTTGAGCTTCCCTTCGAAAGGATCAAGGGATCTGTGGCTTTCCCTCGAGGCTTTCCCACGACGTTTTCCCACGACGCTTTCGCACCAGGCTTTCCCACGAGGATTTCCCACAGTGATATCCCACGTGCCACAGTGGTGTCAGTCGATCCTCGGTTTGAAAGTCGAGGCAGTGCCGGGGGAAACAGGCTTCGCTGGAATGGACTGAGACATCTGGGGGACACTAGGAATGGTGGCACGACCCTGGATTTCCTCTCGCCTTTCCTGTGGAAAGCGCCCCCTCTTGAGATGTGACGGGAACGCCGGGAATTCTTTTCCGAACACGCAAGGAAAGGATCCCTCCTGTCGGGCTAGGAGGAGGAAAAGGGCTCCTCTGGATGTAGGCGGGACTCTCGTGACTCCCTCTCGGTGGAGACGGGATCTCGCGGAACTTTTGAGTTGGAGCAAGGGTGTGATGGACCCTTTGGAAGTTCCAGAGTTTAGGTGAGAATAGCCTTGAGACGCCTCAGCGGAAATGGGGCCTCATCTCGCCTGGAGGGCAGAACCTCCTAGATTTTCTCGAGTTGCAGCAGGTGCTCTAGACTTACGACGGGGACCTCAGGGACCCGCTCTGGTGGCCTCAGGAAAGGCCAGTCCCAAGCGAGTAGCTCGCAGGCCTCTCGGGATTCCTCTCCCGTCGATGCCGGGCCAAAGATCTTGTGTGGAATCGGTGCCAGAACCTGAGGATTCCTCTCCAGTGCAGACATGGATCTTGGGGTACTTCTGGTGTCTCCCCAGGGTAGTCAGTCCCTCGTCTCGAGTGGGGCATGCACGTGTGCTTTCCTCCCGAGCTCTAGCAGCAGTGTCGTGCTTCCCTTCGCGTGGATCAAGGGATCTGTGGCTTTCCCTCGTGGCTTTCCACGAGTCTTTCCCACGAGGCTTTCCCAAAGGGCGGTCCCACGAGGCTTTCCCACAAGGCTTTCCCACAGGCTGTCCCACGTTCCACCGTGGTGTGAGTCGATCCTCGGCTTGAAAGTCGAGGCCAGTGCAGGGAAAACAGGTTTCCCTGGAATGGACGGAGACATCTGGGGGACTCTGGGAATGGTGGTAGGACCCTGGAGTTCCTCTCGCCTTGCCTGTGGAGAGCGCCTCCTCTTGAGATGCGACGGAAACGCCCTGAATTCTTTCCCGAGCACGCAGGGAATGGATCCCTCCGTCTCGAGCTAGGAGGCGGAAATGGGGCTACTGTGGATGTGGGTGAGATTCTCGTGCTTCCTCTCGATTGGAGACGGGTATGTCGGGGAACGTCTTGAGTTGCAGCAAGGGTGTGAAAGACCCTTTGGAAGTTCCAGAGGTTAGGTATGATTAGCCTCAAGACGCCTCAGCGGAATGAGCCTCATCTCGCCTGGAGGGGAGAACCTCCTGGATTTTCTCGAGTTGCGGCAGGTGCTCTCGACTTACGACGGGGACCTCAGGGACCCGCTCTGGTAGCCTCAGTAAAGGCCAGTCCCCATGCGAGTTGCTCGGGGCCTCTCGGGATTGTTCTCCCTTCGATGCCGGGGCCTAAGATCTTGTGTGGAGTGGGTGCCGGAACGTGAGGATTCCTCTCCAGTGCTGACATGGATCTTGGGGTACTTCTGGTATCTCCCCAGGGGAGTCAGTCCTCGTCTCGGGTGGGGGCATGCACGTGCGCTTTCCTCCCGAGCTGAAGCAGCAGTGTCACCCTTTCCCTTCGCGTGGAACAAGGGATCTGTGGCATTCCTCGAGGCTTTCCCACGAGGTTTCCCACGAGGCTTTTCCACAGGGCTGTCCCACGTGCCACCTTGGTGTGAGTCGATCCTCGCTTGAAAGTCAAAACAGTGCAGGGAAAACAGGTTTCCCTGGAATGGACTGAGACATCTGGGGGACTCTGGGAATGGTGGCATGGCCCTGGAGTTCTTCTCGCCTTTCCTGTGGAGAGCGCCTCCTCTTGAGATGCGACGGGAACGCCGGGGAATTCTTTCCCGAGCACGCAGGGAAAGGATCCCTCCTCTCGAGCTAGGAGGTGGAAACGGGGCTCCTCTGGATGTGGTCGGGACTCTCGTGCTTCCTCTCGAGTGGAGACGGGTATATCGGGGAACTTCTTGAGTTGCCAGCAAGGGTGTGAAAGACCCTTTGGAAGTTCCAGAGGTTAGGTATGATTAGCCTCAAGACGCCTCAGCGGAATGAGCCTCATCTCGCCTGGAAGGGAGAACCTCCTGGATTTTCTCGAGTTGTGGCAGGTGCACTAGACTTACGACGGGGACCTCAGGGACGCGCTCTGGTGGCCTCGGGAAAGGCCATTTCCTTTGCGAGGTACTCGGGGGCCTTTCGGGATTCCTCTCCCGTCGATGCCAGGGCCTAAGACCTTGTGTGCAGTCGGTGCCAGAACCTGAGGATTCCTCTCCAGTGCTGACATGGATTCTTGGGCTACTTCTGGAGTCTCCCCAGGGGAGTCAGCCCTCGTCTCGAGTTGGGCATGCCAAGTGCACTTTCCTCCCGAGCTGTAGCAGCACTGTAACGCTTCCCTTCGCGTGGAAACAGGGATCTGTGGCATTCCCTTGAGGCTTTCCCACGAGGGCTTTCCCACGAGGGTTTCCCACAGGGCTGTCCCACGTGTCACCGTGGTGTGAGTCGATCCTCAGCTTGAAAGTCGAGGCAGTGCAGGGAAAACAGGTTTCCCTGGAATGGACTGAGATATCTAGGGGACTCTGGGAATGGTGGCACGACCCTGGAGTTCCTCTCGCCTTTCCTATGGAGAGCGCCTCCTCTTGAGATGCGACGGGAACACCAGGAAATTTTTCCCCGAGCACCCAGGGAAAGGATCCCTCCTCTCGAGCTAGGAGGCGGAAACGGGGCTCCTCTGGATGTGGGCGGGACTCTCGTGCTTCCTCTCGAGTGGAGACGGGTATGTCGGGGAACTTCTTGAGTTGCAGCAAGGGTGTGAAGGACCCTTTGGAAGTTCCAGAGTTTAGGTGTGATTAGCCTCGAGACGCCTCAGCGGAAATGGGCCTCATCTAGCCTGGAGGGGAGAACCTCCTGGATTTTCTCGAGTTGCGGCAGGTGCTCTCGACTTACGATGGGGACTTCAGGGACCCGCTCTCGTGGCCTCAGGAAAGGCCAGTCCCCATGCGAGTTGCTCGAGGGCCTCTCGGGATTCTTCTCCCGTCCATGCTGGGGCCTAAGACCTGCTGTGGACTCAGGGCCGGAACCTGAGGATTTCTCTCCAGTGCAGACATGGATCTTAGGGTACTTCTGGAGTTTCCCCAGGGCAGTCAGTCCTCGTCTCGAGTCGGGGCATGCACGTGCGCTTTCCTCCCGAGCTGTAGCAGTATTGTCGCGCTTCCCTTCGCGTGGATCAAGGGATCTGGGTCTTTCCCTCAAGGCTTCCTCACGAGGCTTTCCCACAGGGCTGTCCCACGTGCCACCGTGGTGTGATTCGATCCTCGGCTTGAAAGTCGACGCAGTGCAGGGAAAACAGTTTTCCCTGGAATGGACTGAGACATCCAGAGGATTCTGGGAATGGTGGCTCGACCGTGGAGTTCCTCTCGCCTTTCCTGTGGAGGCCCGCCTCCTCTTGAGATGTGACGGGAACACGGGAATTCTATCCCGACCACGGAGGGAAAGGATCCCTGCTCTCGAGCTAGGAGGCGGAAACGGGGCTCCTCTGGATGTGGGCGGGACTCTCGTGCTTCCTCTGGAGTGGAGACGGGTATGTCGGGGTACTTCTTGAGTTGCAGTAAGGGTGTGAAGGACTCTTTGGAAGTTCCAGAGGTAAGGTGTGATTAGCCTCGAGATACCTCAGCGGAAATGGGAATCAGCTCGCCTGGAGGGGAGAACCTCCTGGATTTTCTCGAGTTGCAGCAGGTGCTCTCGACTTACGACAGGGACCGCAGGGACCCACTGTGGTGGCCTCAGGAAAGATCAGTCCCCATGCAAGTTGTTCTGGGGCCTCTCTGGATTCCTCTCACGTCGATGCAGGGGCCTAAGACCTTGTGTGGAGTCGGTGCCGGAACCTGAGGATTCCTCTCCAGTGCTGACATGGATCTTGGGGTACTTCTGGAGTCTCCCCAGGGGTGTCAGTCCTCGTCTCGAGTGGGGCCATGCACGTGCGCTTTCCTCCGAGCTGTAGCAGCAGTGTCGCGCTTCCCTTCGCGTGGATCAAGGGATCTGGTCTTTCCCTGGAGGCTTTCCCACGAGGCTTTCCCACAGGGCTGCCCACGTGCCACTGTGGTGTGAGTCGATCCTCGGCTTGAAAGTCGAGGCAGTGCAGGGAAAGCAGGTTCCCTGGAATGGACTGAGACATCTGGGGGACTCTGGCAATGGTGGCACGAGCTGGAGTTCCTCTCGCTTTTCCTGTGGAGAGCGCCTCCTCTTGAGATGCGACGGGAACGCCGGGATTCTTTCCCCACCACGCAGGGAAAAGGATCCCTCTCTCGAGCTAGGAGGCGGAAATGTGGCTCCTCTTGATGTGGGCGGCACTTCCTTGCTTCCTCTCGAGTGGAGACGGTATGTCGGGAACTTCTGAGTTGCAGCAAGGGTGTGAAGACCCTTTGGAAGTTCCAGAGTTAGGTGTGATTAGCCTCGAGGCCTCAGCGGAAATGGGCCTCATGTCGCCTGGAGGGGAGAACCTCCTGGATTTTCTCGAGTTGCGGCAGTGCTCTCGACTTTACGACGGGACCTCAAGGACCCGCTCTGGGGCCTCAGAAAGGCCAGTCCCCATGC
>NW_017190317.1:0-11350 GCF_001704415.2 Capra hircus | reverse complement strand
GAGGACAGGTATGTCGGGGAACTTCTTGAGTTGCAGCAAGGTGTGAAGGACCCTTTGGAAGTTCCAAATGTTAGATGTGATTAGTCTCGAGACCCCTCAGCGGAAATGGTCCTCATCTCGCCTGGAGAAACCTCCTGGATTTGTCGAGTTGCGGAAGGTGCTCTTCGACTTACTACGGGGACCTCAGGGACCGCCCTGGGGGCCTCAGGATAGGCCAGTCCCCATGGAAGTTGCTCGGGGCCTCTCCGGGATTCCTCTCCGTCGATGCGGGGGCCTAAGACCTTGTGTGGAAGTCGGTGCCGGAACCTGAGGATTCCTCTCCAGTGCTGACATGGATCTTGGGGTACTTCTGGAGTCTCCCCAGGGAGTCAGTCCTCGTACTCGAGTGGGGGCATGCACGTGCGCTTTCCTCCCGAGCTGTAGCAGCAGTGTCACGCTTCCCTTCGCGTGGATCAAGGGATCTGTGGCTTTCCTTGGACTTTCCAGAGGCTTTCCCACGAGGCTTTCCACAGGGCTGTCCCACGTGCCACTCGTGGTGTGAGTCGATCCTCGGCTTGAAAGTCGAGGCAGTGCAAGGGAAATCAGGTTTCCCTGGAATGGACTGAGACATCTGGGGGACTCTGGGAATGGTGTCACGACCCTGGAGTTCCTCTCGCCTTTCCTGTGGAGAGCGGCCTCCTCTTGAGATGCGACAGGGAACGCCGGGAATTCTTTTCCGACCACCGCAGGAAAGGATCCCTCCTCTCGAGCTAGGAGGCGGAAACGGGGCTCCTCTGGATGTGGCGGGACTGCTCGTGCTTCCTCTCGAGTGGAGACAGGGTATGTCGGGGAACTTCCTTGAGTTGCAGCAAGGGTGTGAAGGATCCTTTTGGAAGTTTCCAGAGGTTAGGTGTGATTAGCCTTCGAGACGCCTCAGCGGAAATGGGCCTCATCTCGGCCTGGAGGGGAGAACCTCCTGGATTTTCTCGAAGTAGTGGCAGGTTGCTCTCGACTTACGACGGGGACCTCAGGTACCTGCTCTGGTGGCCTTGGAAAGTCCAATCCCTATGCGAGTTGCTCGGGGCCTCTCGGGATTCCTCTCCCGTCGATGCCGGGGCCTACGATCTCGTGTGGAGTGGGTGCCGGAACCTGAGGATTCCTCTCCAGTGCTGACATGGATGTTGGGGTACTTCTGGAGTCTCCCCAGGGGAGTCAGTCCTCGTCTCGAGTGGGGGCATGCACGTGCGATTTCCTCCCGAGCTGTAGCAGCATTGTCGCGCTTCCCTTCGGGTGGATCAAGGGTTATGTGGCTTTCCCTTGAGGCTTTCACACGAGGCTTTCCCACGAGGCTTTCCCACAGGGCTGTCCCACGTGCCATCGCGGTGTGAGTCAATCCTCGGCTTGAAAGTCGAGGCAGTGCAGGGAAACAGGTTTCCCTGGAATGGCCTGAGACATCTGGGGGACTCTGGGAATGGTGGCAAGACCCTGGAGTTCCTCTCGCCATTCCTGTGGTTGCGCCTCCTCTTGAGATGCGAGGGAACGCCGGGAATTCTTTCCGGATAACGCAGGGAAAGGATCCCTTCCTCTCGAGCTATGAGGACTGAAACGGGCTCCTCTGGATGTGGGCAAGAATCTCGTGCTTCCTCTCGAGTGGAGAGGGGTATTTCGGGGAACTCCTTGAGTTGCAGCTAGGGTTTGAAGGCCGTTTGTTAGTTCCAGACGCTTGTTGATTAGCCTCAAGATGCCTCATCGGATATGGGCCATATCTCGCCTGGAGGGGAGAACCTCCTGGATTTTCTCGAGTTGCAGCAGGAGCTCTCGACTTACGACTTGGACCTCAGAGACCCGCTTTGGTGGCCTCATGAAAGGCCAGTCCCCATGTAAGTTGCTCGGGGGCTTCTCGGGATTCCTCTCCCGTCGATGCCGGGGCCTAAGACTTTGTGTGGAATCGGTGCCGGAACCTGAGGATTCCTCTCCAGTGCTGCAATGGATCTTGGGGTATTTCTGCAGTCTCCCCAGGGGAGTCAGTCCTCGTCTCGAGTGGGGGCATGCACGTGTGCTTTCCTCCCCAGCTGTAGCAGCACTGTCATGCTTCCCTTCTCGTGGATCAAGGGATCTGTGGCTTTCCCTCGAGGCTTTCCCACGAGGCTTTCCCACGAGGCTTTCCCAGTGGGCTGTCCCACGTGCCACCGTGGTGTGAGTCGATCTTCGGCTTGAAAGTCGAGGAAGTGCAAGGAAAACAGGTTTCCCTGGAATGGACTGAGACATCTGGGGGACTCTGGGACTGGTGTCACGACACTGGAGTTCCTCTCGTGTTTCCTGTGGAGAGTGCCTCCTCTTGAGACGCGACGGGAACGCCGGGAATTCTTTCCCGACCACGCAGGGAAAGGATCCCTCCTCTTGACCAAGGAGGCGGAAACGGGCCTCCTCTGGATGTGGGCAGAACTCTCGTGCTTCCTCTCGAGTGGAGACGGGTATATCGGGGAACTTCTTGAGTTGCAGCAAGGGTGTGAAGGACCCTTTGGAAGCTCCAGAGGTTAGGTGTGATTAGCCTCGAGACGCCTCAGCAGAAATGGGCCTCATCTCGCCTGGAGGGGAGAACCTCCTGAATTTTCTCGAGTTGCGGCAGGTGCTCTCGACTTAGGACGGGGACCTCAGGGACCAACTCTGGTGGCCTCAGGAAAGGCCAGTCCCCATGCGAGTTGCTCGGGGGCCTCTCGGGATTCCTCTCTCGTCGATGCCGGGGCCTAAGATCTTGTGTGGAGTCGGTGCCGGAACCTGAGGATTCCTCTCCAGTGCTGACATGGATCTTGGGGTACTTCTGGAGTCTCCCCAGGGGATTCAGTCCTCCTCTCGAGTGGGGGCATGCACGTGCGCTTTCCTCCCAAGCTGTAGCAGCAGTGTCACGCTTCCCTTCGCGTGGATCAAGGGATCTGGGGCTTACCCTCAAGGCTTTCACATGAGGCTTTCCCACAGGGCTGTCCCACGTGCCACCGTGGTGTGAGTCGATCCTCGGCTTGAAAATCGAGGCAGTGTAGGGAAAACAGGTTTCCATGGAATGGACTGAGACATCTGGGGGACTCTAGGATTGGTGCCACGACCCTGGAGATCCTCTCTCCTTTCCTGTGGAGGGCGCCTCCTCTTGAGATACGACGGGAACGCCGGGAATTCTTTCTCGAGCACACAGGGAAAGGATCCCTCCTCTCGAGCTAGGAGGCGGAAACGGGGCTCCTCTGGATGTGGCCGGGACTCTCGTGCTTCCTCTCGAGTGGAGACGGGTATGTCGGGGAACTTCTTAAGTTGCAGCAAGGGTGTGAAGGACCCTTTGAAAGTTCCAGAATTTAGGTGTGATTAGCCTCGAGACGCCTCAGCGGAAATGGGCCTCATCTCGCCTGGAGGGAAGAAACGCCTGGATTTTC
This sequence comes from Capra hircus, assembly GCF_001704415.2. NCBI lineage: Eukaryota > Metazoa > Chordata > Mammalia > Artiodactyla > Bovidae > Capra > Capra hircus. Next base: position 7,952 of record NW_017190317.1, on the reverse strand, counting down.
TCGAGTTGTGGCAGCTGCTCTCGTCTTAAGGCGGGGCCTCAGGAACCCGCTCTGGTGGCCTCAGGAAAGGCCAGTCCCCATGCGAGTTGCTCGGGAGCCTCTCGGGATTCCTCTCCCGTCGATGCCGTGGCCTAAGGTCTTGTTTGGAGTCGGTGCCGGAACCTGAGGATTCCTCTCCAGTGCTGACATGGATCTTGGGGTAATTCTGGAGTCTCCCCAGTGGAGTCAGTCCTCGTCTCGAGTGGAGGCATCCACGTGCGCTTTCCTCCCGAGCTGTAGCAGCAGTGTCGCTCTTCCCTTCCCGTGGATCAAGGGATCTTTGGCTTTTCCTCGAGGCTTTCCCACGAGGCTTTCTCACAGGGCTGTCCCTCATGCCACCGTGGTGTGAGTCGGTCCTCCGCTTGAAAGTCGAGGCGGTGCACGGAAAACAGGTTTCCCTGGAATGGACTGAGACATCTGGGGGACTCTGGGAATGGTGGCACGACCCTGGAGTTCCTCTCGCCTTTCCTGTGGAGAGCGTCCTCCTCTTGAGATGCGACGGGAACGCCGGGAATTCTTTCCCGACCACGCAGTGAAAGGATCCCTCTTCTCGACCTAGGAGGCGGAAACGGGGCTCCTCTGGATGTGTGCGGACTCTCGTGCTTCCTCTCGAGTGGAGACGCGTATGTCGGGGAACTTCTTGAGTTGCAGTAAGGGTGTGAAGGACCCTTTGGAAGTTTCAGAGTTTAGGTGTCATTAGCCTTGAGACGCCTCAGTGGAAATGGGCCTCATCTCGCCTGGAGGGGAGAACCTCCTGGATTTTCTCGAGTTGCGGCAGGTGCTCTCGACTTACGACGGGGACCTCAGGGACCCGCTCTGGTGGCCTCATGAAAGGCCAGTCCCCATGTAAGTTGCTCGGGGGCTTCTCGGGATTCCTCTCCCGTCGATGCCGGGGCCTAAGACTTTGTGTGGAATCGGTGCCGGAACCTGAGGATTCCTCTCCAGTGCTGCAATGGATCTTGGGGTATTTCTGCAGTCTCCCCAAGGGAGTCAGTCCTCGTCTCGAGTGGGGGCATGCACGTGCGCTTTCCTCCCCAGCTGTAGCAGCACTGTCATGCTTCCCTTCTCGTGGATCAAGGGATCTGTGGCTTTCCCTCGAGGCTTTCCCACGAGGCTTTCCCACGAGGCTTTCCCAGTGGGCTGTCCCACGTGCCACCGTGGTGTGAGTCGATCTTCGGCTTGAAAGTCCAGGAAGTGCAAGGAAAACAGGTTTCCCTGGAATGGACTGAGACATCTGGGGGACTCTGGGACTGGTGTCACGACACTGGAGTTCCTCTCGTGTTTCCTGTGGAGAGTGCCTCCTCTTGAGACGCGACGGGAACGCCGGGAATTCTTTCCCGACCACGCAGGGAAAGGATCCCTCCTCTTGACCAAGGAGGCGGAAACGGGCCTCCTCTGGATGTGGGCAGAACTCTCGTGCTTCCTCTCGAGTGGAGACGGGTATATCGGGGAACTTCTTGAGTTGCAGCAAGGGTGTGAAGGACCCTTTGGAAGCTCCAGAGGTTAGGTGTGATTAGCCTCGAGACGCCTCAGCAGAAATGGGCCTCATCTCGCCTGGAGGGGAGAACCTCCTGAATTTTCTCGAGTTGCGGCAGGTGCTCTCGACTTACGACGGGAACCTCAGGGACCATGATCTGGTGGCCTCAGGAAAGGCCAGTCCCCATGCGAGTTGCTCGGGGGCCTCTCGGGATTCCTCTCCCGTCGATGCCGGGGCCTAAGACCTTGTGTGGAGTCGGTGCCGGAACCTGAGGATTCCTCTCCAGTGCTGACATGGATCTTGGGGTACGTTCTGGAGTCTCCCCAGGGGAGTCAGTCCTCGTCTCGAGTGGGGGCATGCACGTGCGCTTTCCTCCCGAGCTGTACGACAGCAGTGTCACGCTTCCCTTCGCGTGGATCAAGGGATCTGTGGCTTTCCCTCGAGGCTTTCCCACGAGGCTTTCCCACGAGGCTTTCCCACAGGGCTGTCCCACGTGCCACCGTGGTGTGAGTCGATCCTCGGCTTGAAAGTCGAGGCAGTGCAGGGAAAACAGGTTTCCCTGGAATGGACTGAGACATCTGGGGGACTCTGGGAATGGTGGCACGACCCTGGAGTTCCTCTCGCCTTTCCTGTGGAGAGCGCCTCCTCTTGAGATGCGACGGGAACGCCGGGAATTCTTTCCCGACCACGCAGGGAAAGGATCCCTCCTCTCGAGCTAGGAGGCGGAAACGGGGCTCCTCTGGATGAGGGCGGGACTCTCGTGCTTCCTCTCGAGTGGAGACGGGTATGTCGGGGAACTTCTTGAGTTGCAGCAAGGGTGTGAAGGACCCTTTGGAAAGTTCCAGAGGTTAGGTGTGATTAGCCTCGAGATGCCTCAGCGGAAATGGGCCTCATCTCGCCTGGAGGGGAGAACCTCCTGGATTTTCTCGAGTTGTCGGCAGGTGCTCTCGACTTACAGACGGGGACCTCAGGACCCGCTCTGGTGGCCTCAGGAAAGGCCAGTCCCCATGCGAGTTGCTCGGGGCCTCTCGGGATTCCTCTCCCGTCGATGCGGGGCCTAAGACCTTGTGTGGAGTCGGTGCCGGAACCTGAGGATTCCTCTCCAGTGCTGACATGGATCTTGGGGTACTTCTGGAGTCTCCCCAGGGGAGTCAGTCCTCGTCTCGAGTGGGGGCATGCACGTGCGCTTTCCTCCCGAGCTGTAGCAGCAGTGTCACGCTTCCCTTCGCGTGGATCAAGGGATCTGTGGCTTTCCCTCGAGGCTTTCCCACGAGGCTTTCCCACAGGGCTGTCCCACGTGCCACCGTGGTGTGAGTCGATCCTCGGCTTGAAAGTCGAGGCAGTGCAGGGAAAACAGGTATTCCCTGGAATGGACTGAGACATCTGGGGGACTCTGGGAATGGTGGCACGACCCTGGAGTTCCTCTCGCCTTTCCTGTGGAGAGCGCCTCCTCTTGAGATGCGACGGGAACGCCGGGAATTCTTTCCCGACCACGCAGGGAAAGGATCCCTGCCTCTCGAGCTATGGAGGCGGAAACGGGGCTCCTCTGGATGTAGGGCGGGACTCTCGTGCTTCCTCTCCGAGTGGAGACGGGTATGTCGGGGAACTTCTTGAGTTGCAGCAAGGGTGTGAAGGACCCTTTGGAAAGTCCAGAGGTTAGGTGTGATTAGCCTCGAGATGCCTCAGCGGAAATGGGCCTCATCTCGCCTGGAAGGGAGAACCTCCTGGATTTTCTCGAGGTTGCGGCAGGTGCTCTCGACTTACGACTGGGGACCTCAGGGACCCGCTCTGGTGGCCTCAGGAAAGGCCAGTCCCCATGCGAGTTAGCTCGGGGGCCTCTCGGGATTCCTCTCCCGTCGATGCCGGGGCCTAAGATCTTAGTGTGGAGTCGGTGCCGGAAACCTGAGGATTCCTCTCCAGTGCTGACATGGATCTTGGGGTACTTCTGGAGTCTCCCCAGGGGAGTCAGTCCTCGTCTCGAGTGGGGGCATGCACGTGCGCTTTCCTCCCGAGCTGTAGCAGCAGTGTCACGCTTCCCTTCGCGTGGATCAAAGGGATCTGTGGCTTTCCCTCGAGGCTTTCCCACGAGGCTTTCCCACGAGGCTTTCCCACAGGGCTGTCCCACGTGCCACCGTTGTGTGAGTCGATCCTCGGCTTGAAAGTCGAGGCAGTGCAGGGAAAACAGGTTTCCCTGGAATGGACTGAGACATCTGGGGGACTCTGGGAATGGTGGCACGACCCTGGAGTTCCTCTCGCCTTTCCTGTGGAGAGCGCCTCCTCTTGAGATGCGACGGGAACGCCGGGAATTCTTTCCCGACCACGCAGGGAAAGGATCCCTCCTCTCGAGCTAGGAGGCGGAAACGGGGCTCCTCTGGATGTGGGCGGGACTCTCGTGCTTCCTCTCGAGTGGAGACGGGTATGTCGGGGAACTTCTTGAGTTGCAGCAAGGGTGTGAAGGACCCTTTGGAAGTTCCAGAGGTTAGGTGTGATTAGCCTCGAGACGCCTCAGCGGAAATGGGCCTCATCTCGCCTGGAGGGGAGAACCTCCTGGATTTTCTCGAGTTGCGGCAGGTGCTCTCGACTTACGACGGGGACCTCAGGGACCCGCTCTGGTGGCCTCAGGAAAGGCCAGTCCCCATGCGAGTTGCTCGGGGGCCTCTCGGGATTCCTCTCCCGTCGATGCTGGGGCCTAAGACCTTGTGTGGAGTCGAGTGCCAGGAACCTGAGGATTCCTCTCCAGTGCTGACATGGATCTTGGGGTACTTCTGGAGTCTCCCCAGGGGAGTCAGTCCTCGTCTCGAGTGGGGGCATGCACGTGCGCTTTCCTCCCGAGCTGTAGCAGCAGTGTCGCGCTTCCCTTCGCGTGGATCAAGGGATCTGTGGCTTTCCCTCGAGGCTTTCCCACGAGGCTTTCCCACGAGGCTTTCCCACAGGGCTGTCCCACGTGCCACCGTGGTGTGAGTCGATCCTCGGCTTGAAAGTCGAGGCAGTGCAGGGAAAACAGGTTTCCCTGGAATGGACTGAGACATCTGGGGGACTCTGGGAATGGTGGCACGACCCTGGAGTTCCTCTCGCCTTTCCTGTGGAGAGCGCCTCCTCTTGAGATGCGACGGGAACGCCGGGAATTCTTTCCCGACCACGCAGGGAAAGGATCCTCCTCTCGAGCTAGGAGGCGGAAACGGGGCTCCTCTGGATGTGGGCGGGACTCTCGTGCTTCCTCTCGAGTGGAGACGGGTATGTCGGGGAACTTCTTGAGTTGCAGCAAGGGTGTGAAGGACCCTTTGGAAGTTCCAGAGGTTAGGTGTGATTAGCCTCGAGACGCCTCAGCGGAAATGGGCCTCATCTCGCCTGGAGGGGAGAACCTCCTGGATTTTCTCGAGTTGCGGCAGGTGCTCTCGACTTACGACGGGGACCTCAGGGACCCGCTCTGGTGGCCTCAGGAAAGGCCAGTCCCCATGCGAGTTGCTCGGGGGCCTCTCGGGATTCCTCTCCCGTCGATGCTGGGGCCTAAGACCTTGTGTGGAGTCGGTGCCAGGAACCTGAGGATTCCTCTCCAGTGCTGACATGGATCTTGGGGTACTTCTGGAGTCTCCCCAGGGGAGTCAGTCCTCGTCTCGAGTGGGGGCATGCACGTGCGCATTTCCTCCCGAGCTGTAGCAGCAGTGTCACGCTTCCCTTCGCGTGGATCAAGGGATCTGTGGCTTTCCCTCGGAGGCTTTCCCACGAGGCTTTCCCACGAGGCTTTCCCACGAGTTCCACGGGCTGTCCCACGTGCCACCGTGGTGTGAGTCGATCCTCGGCTTGAAAGTCGAGGCAGTGCAGGGAAAACAGGTTTCCCTGGAATGGACTGAGACATCTGGGGACTCTGGGAATGGTGGCACGACCCTGGAGTTCCTCTCGCCTTTCCTGTGGAGAGCGCCTCCTCTTGAGATGCGACGGGAACGCCGGGAATTCTTTCCCGACCACAGCAGGGAAAGGATCCCTCCTCTCGAGCTAGGAGCGGAAACGGGGCTCCTCTGGATGTGGGTCGGGACTCTCGTGCTTCCTCTCGAGTGGAGACGGGTATGTCGGAGGAACTTCTTGAGTTGCAGCAAGGGTGTGAAGGACCCTTTGGAAGTTCCAGAGGTTAGGTGTGATTAGCCTCGAGACGCCTCAGCGGAAATGGGCCTCATCTCGCCTGGAGGGGAGAACCTCCTGGATTTTCTCGAGTTGCGGCAGGTGCTCTCGACTTACGACGGGGACCTCAGGGACCGCTCTGGTGGCCTCAGGAAAGGCCAGTCCCCATGCGAGTTGCTCGGGGCCTCTCGGGATTCCTCTCCCGTCGATGCCGGGGCCTAAGACCTTGTGTGGAGTCGGTGCCGGAACCTGAGGATTCCTCTCCAGTGCTGACATGGATCTTGGGGTACTTCTGGAGTCTCCCCAGTGGAGTCAGTCCTCGTCTCGAGTGGGGGCATGCACGTGCGCTTTCCTCCCGAGCTGTAGCAGCAGTGTCACGCTTCCCTTCGCGTGGATCAAGGGATCTGTGGCTTTCCCTCGAGGCTTTCCCACGAGGCTTTCCCACGAGGCTTTCCCACAGGGCTGTCCCACGTGCCACCGTGGTGTGAGTCGATCCTCGGCTTGAAAGTCGAGGCAGTGCAGGGAAAACAGGTTTCCCTGGAATGGACTGAGACATCTGGGGGACTCTGGGAATGGTGGCACGACCCTGGAGTTCCTCTCGCCTTTCCTGTGGAGAGCGCCTCCTCTTGAGATGCGACGGGAACGCCGGGAATTCTTTCCCGACACGCAGGGAAAGGATCCCTCCTCTCGAGTCTAGGAGGCGGAAACGGGGCTCCTCTGGATGTGGGCGGGACTCTCGTGCTTCCTCTCGAGTGGAGACGGGTATGTCGGGGAACTTCTTGAGTTGCAGCAAGGGTGTGAAGGACCCTTTGGAAGTTCCAGAGTTTAGGTGTGATTAGCCTCGAGACGCCTCAGCGGAAATGGGCCTCATCTCGCCTGGAGGGGAGAACCTCCTGGATTTTCTCGAGTTGCGGCAGGTGCTCTCGACTTAGACGGGGACCTCAGGGACCCGCTCTGGTGGCCTCAGGAAAGGCCAGTCCCCATGCGAGTTGCTCGGGGACCTCTCGGGATTCCTCTCCCGTCGATGCCGGGGCCTAAGACATTGTGTGGAGTCGGTGCCGGAACCTGAGGATTCCTCTCCAGTGCTGACATGGATCTTGGGGTACTTCTGGAGTCTCCCCAGGGAGTCAGTCCTCGTCTCGAGTGGGGGCATGCACGTGCGCTTTCTCTCCGAGCTGTAGCAGCAGTGTCACGCTTCCCTTCGCGTGGAATCAAGGGATCTGTGGCTTTCCCTCGAGGCTTTCCCACGAGGCTTTCCCACGAGGCTTTCCCACAGGGCTGTCCCACGTGCCACCGTGGTGTGAGTCGATCCTCGGCTTGAAAGTCGAGCAGTGCAGGGAAAACAGGTTTCCCTGGAATGGACTGAGACATCTGGGGGACTCTGGGAATGGTGGCACGACCCTGGAGTTCCTCTCGCCTTTCCTGTGGAGAGCGCCTCCTCTTGAGATGCGACGGGAACGCCGGGAATTCTTTCCCGACCACGCAGGGAAAGGATCCCTCCTCTCGAGCTAGGAGGCCGGAAACGGGGCTCCTCTGGATGTGGGCGGGACTCTCGTGCTTCCTCTCGAGTGGAGACGGGTATGTCGGGGAACTTCTTGAGTTGCAGCAAGGGTGTGAAGGACCCTTTGGAAGTTCCAGAGGTTAGGTGTGATTAGCCTCGAGACGCCTCAGCGGAAATGGGCCTCATCTCGCCTGGAGGGGAGAACCTCCTGGATTTTCTCGAGTTGCGGCAGGTGCTCTCGACTTACGACGGGGACCTCAGGGACCCGCTCTGGTGGCCTCAGGAAAGCCATCCCCATGCGAGTTGCTCGGGGCCTCTCGGGATTCCTCTCCCGTCGATGCGGGGCCTAAGACCTTGTGTGGAGTCGGTGCCGAACCTGAGGATTCCTCTCCAGTGCTGACATGGATCTTGGGTACTTCTGGAGTCTCCCCAGGGGAGTCAGTCCTCGTCTCGAGTGGGGGCATGCACGTGCGCTTTCTCCCGAGCTGTAGCAGCAGTGTCACGCTTCCCTTCGCGTGGATCAAGGGATCTGTGGCTTTCCCTCGAGGCTTTCCCCACGAGGCTTTCCCACAGAGGCTGTCCCACGTGGCCCACCGTGGTGTGAGTCGATCCTCGGCTTGAAAGTCGAGGCAGTGCAGGGAAAACAGGTTTCCCTGGAATGGACTGAGACATCTGGGGGACTCTGGGAATGGTGGCACGACCCTGGAGTTCCTCTCGCCTTTCCTGTGGGAAGCGCCTCCTCTTGAGATGCGACGGGAACGCCGGGAATTCTTTCCCGAACACGCAGGGAAAGGATCCCTCCTCTCAAGCTATGGAGGC
>NW_017190316.1:0-22019 GCF_001704415.2 Capra hircus | reverse complement strand
ACTGTCCCGGACATGCGCTCGGAGGAGCCAGCGGCGGGACAGTCGAGGAACCAGGGACCTGTGGAATGTGAAAAGCGCGGGAAATTCCCAGAGCAAGGCAGGCTGGGAAAGGGGCCTTTGGGGCAAATCAATATAAGGGCGGAGCCTAGGGCGTGTGTCCTCGCGGCGCACAGTGAGTTCGCTTGGCGCCACTGCTGAGGGCCCCTGATCTTGATTCCACTCGCGCAGTGAACCACCCCCGTCCGCTGCGAGAGGCCAGAGGGCACAACAAGCCAACACAGCCGCTGGGACCGAAACTGCTCCCGGCCACCCCAACGGGGTGATCTTGGCGGTCCAGGCACAGCCCTTCCCGGGGAAAAGGCCGCCACTCGCTGCCCAAGGACTCCGTCAGGTCTCTGCTTGGAAAATGGCCAGGGCGGGCGCCCCGCGTCCATCTGCCACCCACAAACCTGATTGACGATCAATGTTGGCGGAGACGCCTCCCTTCTCCAGAGAGTCCTGGAGCTGCTGGTCCTCCGCCCACTCGGCCAGCGCAGTCTGCACGTGCCCGCTTGTGCCTCTCCCACATGGTTCCGGTCCGGGCTCCCCAGAGGCACCATCAAGCGGTTACGTTTGTGCCCTCGGCTCGCGCTGTCGGGTCGATCGGAGCATTCTCAAGGATTTGCGGGTGTTGGCATGGGCACCAGGGTCTCGACAAGTGTAGTATGAACCGCCATATGTGCCGACCGAGAACGGACTGGGACTCATCAGCCACGCGCCCGGGGGTTCCGAGTAGGCATCAGGTGTGCCCAAAATTCGGTGGGCGTGGCATCGTATGTTCATCTTGCATTCCATATCTGCGCACAACATGGCTTTCTCCGTTGCTCTTTTCTGGGGAAGACATGTTGGTTTCAGGGGTGGGCGATATCTCGCGGGGGTGGGAGTCAGGCCGGGGTTGGCGTGCAGTTGGAGCAGCTTGGGGCTCTGCTTGCTGGTGGAGTGGGCTTTATCCTCACATCTTCATGTGGAATGGGAGTCGGGAGCTCTGTAGGCCTTGCTGCCGTTCAGTGGTCGATCTCTCTGACACAGGGCCTAGTTCTTTGCCTTTTTGTCAGCGTTACGGCGTTGTGGGCCTTCCCTTGGTTGGCCTTGCCTTTGCTTTGGCCTGGGCTTGGCCTGCCCTCGGGGTGTGGGACCGTTGCCGTTGCCTTCCCCTTGGTCTTGTGCTCGCGCTTGCCCTGCCCTTCAACTATGTCCTTGATCTTGACCTTGAACTTGAACTTGACCTTGACTTGAACTTGGGCCTGGACCTTGCGACCGTTGACCGTTGACCTTGAAACTTGACCTTGAATTAACTTGACTTGAACTTGACTTGACTTTGACTTAGAACTTGAACTTGAACTTGGCTCTTGACTTTGACTTTGAACTTGAACTTGACTTGAACTTGAACTTGACTTAGACCTTGACATTGAATCTTGAACTTGACCTTGACCTTGACCTTTGAAGCTTGACACGTTGAGAATTCAACGTTGATTCTCTTGACGGACACCAGACACTCTCTCCAGCGCCTCCACCTAGATGCCTCGCTGTCCTCGCCTCCGTTTCCCCCATGCCCCCTCCCCAACTCCTCCGTGGGCTCTTGCATCCTTTCCCTACAGCAGTCCCAGAGTGCCACCGCGAGGGCTTTTGAGTTGCCTGGAGCCCAAGGCACGGCCAGAGACCTGAGGGGCCAGCGTCTGGACTGGCAGCTAATGCCATTTGGGGCTTTTCTCACGTGGAGCCTGAGGCCCGCACATCCGCGGGCAACCCGGTCAGCGCGCTGCCCTGGAGATACCCGCCAAGGGGACAGTGGGGAAGGAGGTTCCTTGTTTTCCCTGCACTGGTTCGACTTTCACGCCGAGGATCGACTCACACCATGGTGGCAAGTGGAATAGCGCTGTGGGAAAGCCTCATGGGAAAGACTCCAGGGAAAGCCACAGATTCCTTGATCCACTGAGAAGGGAAGCGTGACACTGCTGCTACCGCTCGCGACGAAAGCACACGTGCATGACCCCACTCGAGCCGAGGACTGACGCAAGCTTGGGAGACTCCAGAAGTACGCCAAGATCCATGTCAGCACTGGAGAGGAATCCTCAGGTTCCGGTCCCGACTCCACACAAGGTCTTTAGGCCCCGGCATCGACCGGAGAGGAATCCTGAGAGGCCCCTAGCACCTCGCATGGGGACTGGCCTTTCCTGAGGTCACCAGAGCGGGTCCCTGAGGTCTCCGAGATAACTCGAGAGCACCTGCCGCAACTCGAGAAAATCCAGGAGGTTCTCCCCTCCAGGTGAGATGAGGCCCATTTCCGCTGAGGCGTCTCGAGGCTAATCACACCTAAACTCTGGAATTTCCAAAGGGTACTTCACACCCTTGCTGCAAGTCAAGAAGTTCTCCGACATACCCATATCCACTCGAGAGGAAGGACGAGAGTCCTGCCCATATCCAGCGAAGCCCCGTTTCCGCCTCGTAGCTCGAGAAGAGGGATCCTTTCCCTTCGTCGTCGGCAAAGAATTCCCGGCCTTCCCGTCCCATCTCAAGGAGGAGGCGCTCTCAACAGGAAAGAAGAGAGGAACTCCAGGGTCGTTCCACCATTCCCAGAGTTCCCAAGATGTCTCAGTCCATTCCAGGGAAACCTGTTTTCCCTGCACTGCCTCGACTTTCAAGCCGAGGATCGACATCGACACACACCAAGGTGGCACGTGGGACAGCCTTGTGGGAAAGCCTCGTGGGAAAGCCTCGTGGGAAAGCCTGGAGGGAAAGCCACAGATGCATTGATCCACGCGAAGGGAAGCGTGACACTGCTGCTACAGCTCGGGAGGAAAACGCACATGCATGCCCCCACTCGAGACGACGACTGACTCCCCTGGGGATGCTACAGAAGTACCCAAGATCCATGTCAGCACTGGAGAGGAATCCTCAGGTTCAGGCACCGACTCCACACAAGGTCTTAGGCCCCCGGCATAGACGGGAGAGGAATCCCGAGAGGCCCCCGAGCATACTCCCATGGGAACTGGCCTTTCCTGAGGCCACCAGAGCGGGTCCCCTGAGGTCCCCGTCGTAAGTCGAGAGCACATGCCGCAACTCGAGAAAATCCAGGAGGTTGTCCCCTCCAGGCGAGATGAGGCCCATTTCCGCTGAGGCGATTCGAGGCTAATCACACCTAACCTCTGGAACTTCCAAGGGGTCCTTCACACCCTTGCAGCAACTCAAGAAGTTCCCCGACATATCCGTCTCCACTCGAGAGGAATCACGAGACTCCCGCCCACATCCAGAGGAGCCCCGTTTCCGCCTCCTAGCTCGAGAGGAGGGATCCATTCCCTGTGTGCTCGGGAAAGAATTCCTGGCGTTCCCGTCGCATCTCAAGAGGCGTGACTCTCCACAAGTAAGGCAAGAGGAACTCCAGGGTCGTGCCACCATTACCAGAGTCCCCCAGGTGTCTCAGTCCATTCCAGGGAAACCTGTTTCCCTGCACTGCCTCGAATTTCAAGCCGAGGTTCGACTCACACCACGGTGGCACGTGGACAGACCTGTGGGAAAGCCTCATGGGAAAACCTCCTGGAAGGCCTCGAGGGAAAGCCACAGATCCCTTGATCCACGCGAAGGGAAGCGTGACACTGCTGCTACAGCTCGGGAGGAAAGCACACGTGCATGCCCCTACTCGAGACGAGGACTGACTCCCCTGGGAAGACTCAGGAAGTACCCCAAGATCCATGTCAGCACTGGAGAGGAATCCTCAGGTTCCGGCACCGACTCCACTCAAGAACTTTATGCCGGGGTCCAGCCCCGGTGGATCCAGGGAATGTGAAGGGTGGACGGCGTTGGCGTGGAAAGTCTTGTTTATTTATTAATGTAAGATTAGATTAGGAAACTATAGTGTAGTAAGAAGATTAAGTGGAGGAAGAGGGCTGAATAGCTTGGTTTACGCGGACGGCCAATAAAATTCCAGACAAGCAATTTGCACCACCTACGTTGGGCCACCGGCGCCCGCTTGAATATCTAAGGGTGCCTCGCCTTAAGCTCCCTTTCGTGCGGGTCTTAACAGCCAGGGCAAGTAAGTAGACCTGGCGAGCCTCCGCACTCCAGGTGGAGATTCAGCCTGAAGTTAAAGTAAAGAGCAGAGGGAAGGAAAGGTAGAGAAGAAGAAAGAGAGAGAAAGACACAGGGGGAGCCAGAGTCCCAAGAAACCAGGCTGAGAGACTAGTTCGAGAAGCTGGTCCGAGAAATTGGCCCCCGGCCCCTGGCCTCCTCCTTTATTGTTCAGAAGGCCTTTTATACTTTTGATAAAACATGGAGATCAATGGATAACACAAAATTATGTAGTGTTCGCAACCCAGATTCTTTCTGTATATCATTTTGTATACAAAAGGTCTCAGGTGATTTACATTATCTTTTGGCCAAGAGGCTTGTTAACACTTTTTGGCTCTCTTCCTTAATGAATGTTAATTTTGTTTCCCCTGAAGTGTTTTTCTTTAATCTGCATCTCCTTAAAGCATTAAAGTTACATCTCTATAGAACAAAGGTGCAGTGGGTTATAACAAAGAAGGTACTTAACTCAAAGATCTAATGTTGCTAATACCAGGTCTACTACTTGTTTTTCTATATACCAACTATATCTAAAAACAAAGGATATGAAAATTTGGCAGCAAGCATTGACCCAAAAAACGAAACTTTTAATCAGTCCTATTCTAAAGATTTTGACTCCTCGGAAGCTCCTGCATTCCTAGGATGTTTTAAGCTTCCTGTGCCTCCTGCGGTCAGGAGGCCTCAAACAATCACAAGCGCAGCTGTACGAGTCCTACAGGCAGGCTAGAAAGCCATCAGAGGGTTTTTGGATTGAAACACTCTTTCAAATGCAGAAGAGTAACGCCCTGAATTGACTTTTTCCAGAAAAGGTCAGAAGAGTGAAAAAGCAGAGCGAAAAAAACCGGCAGATTTTTGTTGGGGTACATGCTTAAAATTTCCAGAGGGGTCCCTGAAGTCTGAGTACGCCTTGCGTATGTCAGCTTCCTTCCTCATAGCCTTGTCACGGGCGGGCTTCCTCACACTGGCTCCCGGCAGTCTTAGGCCCCGGCATCGACGGGAGAGGAATCCCGAGAGGCCCCCGAGCAACTCGCATGCGGACTGGCTTTTCCTGAGGCCTCCAGAGCGGGTCCCTGAGGTCCCCATCGTAAGTCGAGAGCAACTGCCGCAACTCGAGAAAGTCCAGGAAGTTCTCCCCTCCAGGCGAGATGAGGCCCATTTCCGCTGAGACGTCTTGAGGCTAATCACATCTAACATCTGGAACTTCCAAAGAGCCCTTCACACCCTTGCTGCAACTCAAGAAGTTCCACGACATACCCGTCTCCACTCGAGAGGAAGCACGAGAATCCCGCCCACATCCAGAGGAGCCCCATTTCTGACTCCTAGCTCGAGAGGAGGGATCCTTTCCCTCGTGTTCGGAAAGAATTCCCCGTGTTCCCGTCGCATCTCAAGAAGAGGCGCTCTCCACAGGAAAGGCGAGAATAACTCCAGGGTCGTGCCACCATTCACAGAGTCCGCCAGATGTCTCAGTCCATTTCAGGGAAACCTCTTTTCCCTGCACTGCCTCGACTTTCAAGCCGAGGATCGACTCACTCCACCGTGGCAGGTGGGACAGCATTGTGGGGAGCCTAGTGGAAAAGCATCCTGAGAAAGCATCGAGGGAAAGCCACATATTCCTTGATCCACGGGAAGGGAAGCGCGACACTGCTGCTACAGCTCGGGAGGAAAGCGCACGTGCATGCCCCAACTCGAGACGAGGACTGACTCCCCTGGGAAGACTCCAGAAGTACCCCAAGATCCATGTCAGAACTGGAGAGGAATCCTCAGGTTCCGGCACCCACTCCACACAAGGTCTTAGGCCCCAGCATCGACGGGAGAGGAATCCCCAGAGGCCCCCGAGCAACTCACCTGGGGACTGGCATTTCCTGAGGTCTTCAGTGTGGGTCCCTGATGTCCCTTTCGTAAGTCGAGAGCACCTGCCGCAACTCGAGAAAATCCAGGAGGTTCTACCCTCCAGTCGAGATGAGGCCCATTTCCGCTGAGGGGTCTCGAGGCTAATCACATCTAACATCTGGAACTTCCAAAAGGTCCTTCACACCCTTGCTGCAACTCAAGGAGTCCCCCGACATATCCGTCTCCAACGAGAGGAAGCACAAGAGTCCCGTCCACATCCAGAGGAGCCCCGTTTCCGCCTCCTAGCTCGAGAGGAGGGATGCTTTCCCTGCGTGCTCGGGAAAGAAATCCCGGCGTTTCCGTCGCATCTTAAGAGGAGGCACTCTCCACAAGAAAGGCGAGAGGAACTCCAGGGTCGTGCCACCATTCCCAGAGTCCCCCAGATGTCTCAGTCCATTCCAGGGAAACCTGTTTTCCCTGCACGGCCTCTACTTTCAAGCTGAGGATGGACTCACACCACGGTGGTACGTGGGACAGCACTGTGGGAAAGCCTCGTGGGAAAGCCTCCTGGGAAAGCCTCGAGGGAAAGCCACAGATCCATCGATCCAAGCGAAGGGAAGCGTTACACTGCTGCTAGAGCTGGGGAGGAAAGCGCATGTGCATGCCCCCACTCGAGACGTGGACTGACTCCCCTGGGGAGACTCCAGAAGTACCACAAGATCCATGCCAGCCCTGGAGAGGAATCCTCAGGTTCAGGCACCGACTCCACACAAGCTCTTAGGCCCCGGGATCGATGGGAGAGGAATCCAGAGAGTCCCCCGAGCAACTCGCATCGGGACTGGTCTGTCCTGAGGCCACCAGAGCGGGTTCCTGAGGTCCCTGTCGTAAGTCGAGAGCACCTGCCGCCACTCGAGAAAATCCAGGAGGTTCTCCCCTCCAGGTGAGATGAGGCCCATTTCTGCTGAGGCGTCTCGAGGCTAATCACACCTAACCTCAAGAATTTCCAAAGGGCCCTTCACACGCTTGCTGCAACTCAAGAAGTTCCCCGACATACCCGTCTCCACTCGAGAGGAAGCACGAGAGTCCCGCCCACATCCAGAGGAGCCCCGTTTTCGCCTCTTGCTCGAGAGGAGGGATCCTTTCCCTGCGTGGTCGGGAAAGAATTCCAGGCATTCCCGGCGCATCTCAAGAGGAGGCGCTCTCCACAGGAAAGGCGAGAGGAACTCCAGGGTCGTGCCACCATTCCCAGAGTCCCCCAGATGTCTCAGTCCGTTCCAGGGAAACCTGTTTTCCCTGCACTGCCTCGACTTTCAAGCCGAGGATCCACTCACACCACGGTGGCACGTGGGACAGCCCTGTGGGAAAGCCTAGTGGGAAAGCCACAGATCCCTTGATCCACGCGAAGGGAAGCGTGACACTGCTGCTACAGCTCGGGAGGAAAGCGCACGTGCATGCCCCTACTCGAGACGAGGACTGACTCCCCTGGGAAGACTCAGGAAGTACCCCAAGATCCATGTCAGCACTGGAGAGGAATCCTCAGGTTCCCGGCACCGACTCCACTCAAGGTCTTATGCCGGGGTCCAGCCCCGGTGGATCCAGGGAATGTGAAGGGTGGACGGCGTTGGCGTGGAAAGTCTTGTTTATTTATTAATGTAAGATTAGATTAGGAAACTATAGTGTAGTAAGAAGATTAAGTGGAGGAAGAGGGCTGAATAGCTTGGTTTACGCGGACGGCCAATAAAATTCCAGACAAGCAATTTGCACCACCTACGTTGGGCCACCGGCGCCCGCTTGAATATCTAAGGGTGCCTCGCCTTAAGCTCCCTTTCGTGCGGGTCTTAACAGCCAGGGCAAGTAAGTAGACCTGGCGAGCCTCCGCACTCCAGGTGGAGATTCAGCCTGAAGTTAAAGTAAAGAGCAGAGGGAAGGAAAGGTAGAGAAGAAGAAAGAGAGAGAAAGACACAGGGGGAGCCAGAGTCCCAAGAAACCAGGCTGAGAGACTAGTTCGAGAAGCTGGTCCGAGAAATTGGCCCCCGGCCCCTGGCCTCCTCCTTTATTGTTCAGAAGGCCTTTTATACTTTTGATAAAACATGGAGATCAATGGATAACACAAAATTATGTAGTGTTCGCAACCCAGATTCTTTCTGTATATCATTTTGTATACAAAAGGTCTCAGGTGATTTACATTATCTTTTGGCCAAGAGGCTTGTTAACACTTTTTGGCTCTCTTCCTTAATGAATGTTAATTTTGTTTCCCCTGAAGTGTTTTTCTTTAATCTGCATCTCCTTAAAGCATTAAAGTTACATCTCTATAGAACAAAGGTGCAGTGGGTTATAACAAAGAAGGTACTTAACTCAAAGATCTAATGTTGCTAATACCAGGTCTACTACTTGTTTTTCTATATACCAACTATATCTAAAAACAAAGGATATGAAAATTTGGCAGCAAGCATTGACCCAAAAAACGAAACTTTTAATCAGTCCTATTCTAAAGATTTTGACTCCTCGGAAGCTCCTGCATTCCTAGGATGTTTTAAGCTTCCTGTGCCTCCTGCGGTCAGGAGGCCTCAAACAATCACAAGCGCAGCTGTACGAGTCCTACAGGCAGGCTAGAAAGCCATCAGAGGGTTTTTGGATTGAAACACTCTTTCAAATGCAGAAGACTAACGCCCTGAATTGACTTTTTCCAGAAAAGGTCAGAAGAGTGAAAAAGCAGAGCACAAAACCCGGCAGATTTTTGTTGGGGTACATGCTTAAAAATTTCCAGAGGGGTCCCTGAAGTCTGAGCACGCCTTGCTTATGTCAGCTTCCTTCCTCATAACCTTGTCACGGGCGGGCTTCCTCACACTGGCTCCCGGCAGTCTTAGGCCCCGGCATCGACGGGAGAGGAATCCCGAGAGGCCCCCGAGCAACTCGCATGCGGACTGGCCTTTTCTGAGGCCACCAGAGCGGGTCCCTGATCCGCGTCGTAAGTCGAGAGCACCGGCTGCTACTCGAGAAAATCCAGGAGGTTCTCCCCTCCAGGCGAGATGAGGCCCATTTCCGCTGAGGCGTCTCGAGGCTAATCACACCTACCTCTGGAACTTCCAAAGGGTCCTTCACACCCTTGCTGCAACTCAAGAAGTTCCCCGACATACACGTCTCCACTAGAGAGGAAGCACGAGAGTCCCGCCCACATCCACAGGAGCCCCGTTTCCGCCTCCTAGCTCGAGAGGAGGGTTCCTTTCCCTGCGTGTTCGGGAAAGAATTCCTGGCCTTCCCATCGCAGCTCAAGAGGGGGCTATCTCCACAGGAAAGGCGAGAGGAACTCCAGGGTCGTGCCACCATTCCCAGAGTCCCCCAGATGTCTCAGTACATTCCCGGGAAACCTTTTTTCCCTGCATTGCCTCGACTTTCAAGCCGAGGATGGACTCACACCACGGTGGCACGTGGGACAGCCCTGTGGGTAAGCCTCGTGGGAAAGCCTCGTGGGAAAGCCTCGGGGGAAAGCCAAAGATCCCTTGATCGACGAGAAGGAAAGCGCGACACTGCTGCTACAGATCGGGATGAAAGCGCACGTGCATGCCCCCACTCGAGACGAGGACTGACTCCCCTGGGGAGACTCCAGAAGTTCCCCAAGATCCATGTCACCACTGGAGAGGAATCCTCAGGTTCCGGAACAGAAACCGCACAAGGTCTTAGGCCGCAGCATAAACGGGAGAGGAATTCCGAGAGGCCCCCAAGCAACTCGTATGGTGACTGGCCTTTCCTGAGGCCACCAGAGCGGGTCCCTGAGGGCCCCGTCGTAAGTCGAGAGCATCTGCCGCAACTCGAGAAAATCCAGGAGGTTCTCCCATCCAGGCGAGATGAGGCCCATTTCCGCGGAGGCGTCTCGAGGCTAATCACACCTAACCTCTGGAACTTCCAAAGGGTCCTTCACACCCTTGCTGCAACTCAAGAAGTTCCCCGACATACCTGTCTCCATTGAGAGGAAGCACGAGAGTCCCGCCCACATCCAGAGGAGCCCCGTTTCCGCCTCCTAGCTCGAGAGGAGGGTTCCTTTCCCTGCGTGTTCGGGAAAGAATTCCTGGCCTTCCCATCGCAGCTCAAGAGGGGACGCTCTCCACAGGAAAGGCGAGAGGAACTCCAGGGTCGTGACACCATTCCCAGAGTCCCCCAGATGTCTCAGTCCACTCCAGGGAAACGTGTTTTCCATGCACTGCCTCGACTTTCAAGCCGAGGATCGACTCAAACCACGGTGGCACGTTGGACAGCCCTGTGGGAAAGCCTCGTGGGAAAGCCTCTTGGGAAAGCCTCGGGGGAAAGCCAAAGATCCCTTGATCGACGAGAAGGAAAGCGCGACACTGCTGCTACAGATCGGGATGAAAGCGCACGTGCATGCCCCCACTCGAGACGAGGACTGACTCCCCTGGGGAGACTCCAGAAGTCCCCGAAGATCCATGTCGGCACTGGAGAGGAATCCTCAGGTTCCGGCACTGACTCCACACAAGGTCTTAGGCCCCAGCATCGACGGGAGAGGAATCGCGAGAGGCCCCCGAGCAACTCGCATGGGGACTGGCCTTTCCTGAGGCGACTGGAGCGGGTCCCTGAAGTTCCATTCGTAAGTCGAGAGCACCTGCCGCAACTCGAGAAAATCCAGGAGGTTCTCCCATCCAGGCGAGATGAGGCCCATTTTCACGGAGGCGTCTCGAGGCTAATCACACCTAACCTCTGGAACGTCCAAAGGGTCCTTCACACCCTTGCTGCAACTCAAGAAGTTCCCCGACATACCCGTCTCCACTCGAGGGGAAGCACTGAGGCCCGCCCACATTCAGAGGAGCCCCGTTTCCACCTCCTAGCTCGAGAGGGGGGATCCTTTCCCTGCGTGGTCGGTCAAGAATTCCCGGCGTTCCCTTCCCATCTCAAGAGGAGGCGCTCTCCACAGGAAAGGCGAGAGGAACTCCAGGGTCGTGCCACCATTCCCAGAGACAACCAGATGTCTCCGTCCATTCCAGGGAAACCTGTTTTCCCTGCACTGCCTCGACTTTCAATCCGAGGATCGACTCACACCACGGTGGCACGTGAGACAGCCCTGTGGGAAAGCCTCGTGGGAAAGCCTCGTGGGAAAGCCTCGAGGGATAGCCACAGATCCCTTGATCCACGCGAAGGGAAGCGTGACACTGCTGCTACAGCTCTGAAGGAAAGCGCTCGTGCATGTCCCCACTCGAGACAAGGACTGACTCCCCAGGGGAGACTCCAGAAGTTTCCCAAGATCCATGTCAGCACTGGAGAGGAATCCTCAGGTTATGGCACTGACTCCACACAAGGTCTTAGGCCCAGCATCGACGGGAGAGGAATCCCGAGCGGCCCCGAGTAACTCGCGTGGGGACTGGCCTTTCCTGAGGCCAACATAGCGGGTCCCTGAGGTCCCCGTCGTAAGTCCAGAGCACCTGCCACAACTCGAGAAAATCCAGGAGGTTCTCCCCTCCAGGCGAGATGAGGCCCATTTAATCTGAGGCTTCTCGAGGCTAATAAAACCTAACGTCTGGAATTTCCAAAAGGTCCTTCAAACCCTTGCTGCAACTTAAGAAGTTCCCCGAAACACCTGTCTCCACTCGAGAGGCAGCACCAGAGTCCCGTCCACATCCAGAGGAACCCCGTTTCCGCCTCTTAGCTCGCGAGGAGGGATCCTTTCCCTGCGTGGTCAGGAAAGAATTCCCGGTGTTCCCATAGCATCTCAAGAGGAGGCCCTCTCCACAGGAAAGGCGAGAGGAACTCCAGGGTTGTGCCACAAATCCGAGAGTCCCCCAGATGTCTCAGTCCATTCCAGGGAAACCTTTATTCCCTGCACTGACTCAACTTTCAAGCCGAGGATCGACTCACACCACGTTGGCACGTGGGACAGCCCTGTGGAAAAGCCTCGTGGGAAAGCCTTGTGGAAAAGCCTCGAGGAAAAGCCACTGATTCCTTGATCCACTCCACGGGAAGCATGACACCGCTGCCCCATCTCGGGAGGAAAGCGCACGTGCATGCCCCCACTCGAGACGAGGGCTGACTCCCCTAGGGAGACTCCAGAAGTACCCCAAGATCCATGTCAGCACTGGAGAGGAATCCTCAGGTTCCGGCACCGACTCCACACAAGGTCTTAGGCCCCGGCATCGACGGAAGCGGAGGCCCTAGAGGTCCCCGAATTACTCGCATGGGGGCAGGCCTTTCCTGAGGCCACCAGAGCGGGTCCCTGAGGTCCCCATCGTAAGTCGAGAATAGCTGCCCAAACACGAGAAAATCCAGGACGTTCTCCCCTCCAGGCGAGATGACGCCCATTCCGCTGAGGCGTCTCGAGGCTTATCACACCTAAACTCTGGAACCTACAAATGGTCCTTCACACCATTGTTGCAACTCAACAAGTTCCCCGACATACCCGTCTCCACTCGAGAGGAAGCACGAGAGTCCCGCCCACATCTAGAGGAGCCCCGTTTCCACCTCCTAGCTCGAGAGGAGGGATCCTTTCCCTGCGTGGTCTGGAAAGAATTCCCGGCGTTCCCGTCGCATCTCAAGAGGAGGCGCTCTCCACAGAAAGGCGAGAGGAACTCCAGGATCGTGCCACCATTCCCAGAGTCCCCCAGATGTCTCAGTCCATTCCAGGGAAACCTGTTTTCCCTGCACCGTCTCGACTTTCATGCCGAGGATCGACTCACACCACGGTGTCACGTGGGACAGCCCTGTGGGAAAGCCTCGTGGGAAAGCCTCGTGGGAAAGCCTCGAGGGAAAGCCCCTGATCCCTTGATCCTCGCGAAGGGAAGCGTGACACTGCTGCTACAGCTCGGGAGGAAAACGCACGTGCATGCCCCCACTCGAGACGAGGACTGACACCCTTGGGGAGACTCCAGAAGAACCCCAGGATCCATGTCAGCACTGGAAAGGAATGCTCATGACCGGCACCGACTTCACACAAGATCTTAGGCCCCAGCATCGTTGGGAGAGGAATCCCGAGAGGCCCCCGAGCAACTCGTATGGGGCCTGGCCTTTCCCGAGGCCACCAGAGCGCGTCCCTGAGGTCCTCGTCGTAAGTCGAGAGCACCTGCCGCAACTCGAGAAAATCCAGGAGTTTTCCCCTCCAGGCGAGATGAGGCCCATTTCCAATGAGGCGTCTCGAGGCTAATCACACCTAACCTCTGGAACTTTCAAAGGGTCTTTCACACCCTTGCTGCAACTCAGGAAGTTCCCCGACATACCCGTCTCCACTCGAGAGGAAGCACGAGAGTCCCGCCCACATCCAGAGGAGCCCTTTTTCCGCCTCCTAGCTCGAGAGGAGGGATCCTTTCCCTGCGTGGTCGGGAAAGAATTCCCCGTGTTCCTGTTGCATCTGAAGAGGAGGCGCTCTCCACAGGAAAGGCGATTGGAACTCCAGGGTCTTGCCACCATTCCCAGAGTCCCCCAGATGTCTCAGTCCATTCCAGGGAAACCTGTTTTCCCTGCACTGCCTCGACTTTCAAGCTGAGGATCGACTCACACCACGGTGGCTCGTGGGACAGCCCTGTGGGAAAGCCTCGTGGTAAAACCTCGTGGGACAGCCTCGAGGGAAAGCCACAGATCTCTTGATCCACGAGAAGGGAAGCGTGACACTGCTGTTACTGCTCGGGAGGACAGCGCACGTGCATGCACCCACTCGAGACGAGGACTGACTCCCTTGGGGAGTCTCCAGAAGTACCCCAAGATGCATGTCAGTCCTGGAGAGGAATCCTCAGGTTCCGGCCCCGACTCCACACAAGGTCTTAGGCCCTCGCATCGACGGGAGAGGAACAGCGACAGGCCCTCTAGCAACTCGCATGGGGACTGGCCTTTCCTGAGGTCACCAGAGCGGGTCCTTGAGGTCCCCGTCGTAAGTCAAGAGCACCTGCCGCAACTCGGTAAAATCCAGGAGGTTCTCCCCTGCAGGCGAGATGAGGCCCGTTTCCATGGGGGTGTCTCGAGGCTAATCACACTTGACCTCTGGAAATTCCAAAGAGTCTTTCACAGCCATGCTGCAACTCAAGAAGTTCCCCGACATACCCGTCTCCACTCGAGAGGAAGCACGAGGGTCCCGGCCACATCCAGAGGAGCTCCGTTTCCGGCTCGTCGCTCGAGAGGACGGATCCTTTCCCTGCTTGGTCGGGAAAGAATTCCCGGCATTCCCATCGCATCTCAAGAGGAGGCGCTCTCCAAAGGAAAGGGGAGAGGAACTGCAGGGTCGTGCCACCATTCCAAGACTCCCCCAGATATCTCAGTCCGTTCCACAGGAACCTGTTTTCCCTGCACTGCCTCGGCTTTCACGCCGAGGATCGACTCACACCACCGTGACACGTGGGACAGCCCTGTGGCAAAGCCTCGTGGGAAAGACTCGAGGGAAAGCCACAGATCCCTTGGTCCACGCAAGGGGAAGCGTGACACTGCTGCTACAGCATGGGAGGAAAGGGCACGCTCATGCCCCCACTCGAGACGAGGCCTGACTCCTTTGTGGAGACTGCAGAAGTACCCGAAAATCCATGTCAGCACTGGAGAGGAATCCTCAGCTTCCGGCCCCGACTCCACACAAGGTCTTAGGCCCCGGCATCGACGGGAGAGGAATCACGAGAGGCCCCCTAGCAACACGCATGATAACTGGCCTTTCCTGTGGCCGCCAGAGCGGGTCCCTGAATCCCCGTCGTAACTCGAGAGCACCTGCTGAAACTCGGGAATATCCAGGAGCCTCTCCATTCCAGGCGACATGAGTCCCATTTCCGCTGAGGCATCTCGAGACTAACCACACCTAACCTCTGGAACTTCCAAAGGGTCCTTCACACCCTTGCTGCAACTCAAGAAGTTCCCCAACATACCCGTTCCTCTTCACGTTCTGCCATAATGGTGGTGTCATTTGCATATCTAAGTTTATTGATATTTCTACCGGCAATCTTGATTCCAGCTTATGTATCTTCCATCCCAGCATTTTTCATGATGTACTCTGCATAGAAGTTAAATAAACAGGGTGACAATATACAGCCTTGACATACTCCTTTTCCTTTTTGGAACCAGTCTGTTGTTCCATGTCCTGCTCTAACTGTTGCTTCCTGACCTTCATCCAGATTTCTCAAGAGGCAGGTTAGGTGGTCTGGTATTCCCATCTCTTTCAGAATTGTGGCTAAAACAACAGTATAAGGACCTTTCCGATGTCAGGCCAAGGAATTGTGTTTCCAGTCATTGAGCCACACCTGATCACTGAGCACAAATTCATGAATCTCTTCCTCAAGGGGGAATGATATTCTTTTTTATACAAACTTAGTTACCTGATTTATTACCTTACCTAATTGTTCCATCTGCTGTGAAATCCCACCCCCTTACTTGTGGCAAATCTGCTAACTCCTGCCTCACTGTGGGAGGGGGTCTCCCATAGAAAATTTCATAAGGACAACAACTGTGGGAACGTGCGGTTACCCGTAATATGAGTAAGTCTGCCGGAAGCAAGCCCATCCATGTACAGTCAGTCTCTATGATCCATTTTGAAAGTGTCTCTTCAAGAGTTTGGTTGTTTCTTTCCACCATTCCAGAACACTGGGGCCTATATGCTGTATGTAATTTCCACTGATATTTAGAGCTTCACATACCTGTTAATTAACGCGGCTACAAAGACAGGGCCATTGTCGGATTCTATACTGGTTGAAAACCCAAGTCTGGGAATTATTTCTCAAATCAGCGAGCTACTTCATTTTCTTTTTCAGATCAGGTAGGGAAGGCCTCTGCCCAACCGGAGAAGGTACCTACTATTCTAGTAAGTCATGATAACAGGTGACTGCCTTTGCTTCCCCGAAGGACACTCGCTTTCCCTGCATCCTGAGAACTCCACGTCTCAGCCAGTTGGAAAAGCGCTTCTTGGAGGTCATTATTCAGGGGCAACTTCCCCTGGAGCCCGGGGCCATAGGGAGCGGCTCCACACTCCCAGGGAAAGGCAGAGCCACAGCCACACATCTGTCCCATCCCCTTTGCTCTGTAGGAGAGCTCTAGTGAGCCTAGGTCTGTCAGGAAAATTCTTGGCTCCTATGGGAACACATTCTATGTGTGAAACTGCATCCAGGACCTAGGGGCCACAGGGCGCCTGTTTCTCTCGGGGGCGGAGGGGTGGGGGGCCTGAAGCAGTGCGGCCCAGCAACAGCTTCCACATCCATCCAATTGCTCTTTTCTTACCTCTGATAGAACTAGCTTTGTTCCAGCCTTTGGCAATTTGGAGGCAAGCGGGCCCCACTTCCTCCCCAAGGAGGCATGGGACCTACTTTGAGTGGAAAGGCCCCTCACGGAGCTGAACCCAGGAAGGCACCCAGTCATGTCTGACACATTCCTGCATCGTGCTTCTTCATGAGCAATACCGCTATAAGCTAGGCATGTCTTTCCAAGGCTCAGAAAGGACAGGGGAGATGCATGGTGCTGCCTCTGGAATTTCGGTCCTCTGAGCAGACCTGGAGGTCTCCCCTTGAAGGAGCTAACCAGTTTCTTCCAAATACAGGCTTGCAAACACACACTGGGTGGCTGCCTCTTCTTCCCTGAAGGACGATCACTTTCCCCGCATCCTGTGAACTCTGCATCCCAGCCTGCTGGAAAAGCGCTTCTTGGAGGTCATTTTTCAGGGACAATTTTCCCTGGAGCCCGGGGCCATAGGGAGGGCCCCATGCTCGCTGGGAAAGGCAGAGTCACATCCACAGTCTGTTCTACCCCTTTTGCCCTGTAGGAGAGCTCTAGTGAGCCTAGGTCTGTCAGGAAAATTCTTGGCTCCTATGGGGACACACCCTGTGTGTTAACCTGCATATCGGACCTAGGGGCCACAGGGCGCCTGTTCCTCTCGGGGGGGACCCTGAAGTGGTGCGGCCCAGCAACAGCCTGAACATCCATCCGATTGCTCTTTTCTTCCTTCTGATAGAGCTAGCTTTGCTTCTCGCTTTGGCATTTCGGAAGCCAGGGCGAGCCCCACCGCTGTTGTCCTGGGGTCTATTGGAGGTACCGGGTCTATTGGATCCCAGCATGGCACCCGACCCCCTCAGACACACTCCCGCAGCCTCCTTCCCCATGGGCAGGACTGTTCTGACCTAGGAATGTGTTCCCAAGGCTCAGAAAATGCAGGGAGACACACGGCCCTGACTCTGGAACTGAGGCCGTTGGAGCAGGCCTGGAGGTCTGACGTCTGAGACGCCAAACACTTGCTGCAAGATACAGGTGTGAAAACACACTCTCTGGGGCTGCCTTTCCTTCCTCCAAGGAAGAGAGCTTTTCCAGTCTCCTCTGTGCTGAGTCATACAAGGCTGGAAAGGTCTGGCTTAGAGGGCATTTCTCAGTGGCAATGGCCCCTGAGGCCCTGCACCCAGGGAGGGATCCTACCCTCCCAGGGGAAGTCAAAGCAACCTCCAAACAGCTGTTCTCTCATGTTTCCTCTGCAGGAGGGAGCTAGTGAGCCCAGGTCTGTCTGGAACGTTCTTGGATCCTGCGGGGAAATCATCCTGGGAGCCCACCTGGATACCAGTCGTAGGGGCTAAAATTCGCATTTTCCTTCCTTGGAGCCCTAACGCAGTACGGCCTAGCAACTGCTTGAAAATCCATCCTGTTGCTGTTATCTTCCCTCTGACAGAGCGAGCTTTGCTCCCCATTTTGGGATTTCAGAAGCAAGGTGGTGGCCTGCAACTCCTTGCCTGGGGTCCATTGGAGGTGCAAGGTGCCCTCGACCAGGTGACCCCAGCATGACACCTGGCCCCCTCAGACACACTCCCGCAGCCTGCTTCCCCATGGGCAGGACTGCTCTCACCTAGGAATGTGTTTGCAAGGCCAGGAAACTGCAGGGAGACACAAGGCCCTGATTCTGGCATTGAGTCTGTTGGAACAGGCCTGCAGGTCTTCTGTCTAACAAGCCAAACACTTGCTGCAAGATACAGGCCTGAAAACACACTCTTGGGCTGCCTTTCCTTCCTCCAAGGAAGAGAGTTTTCTCAGCCTCCTGTGGGCTGAGAGTCACACAGGGCTGAAAAGCACTTGCTGGGAGATTATTTTTCATTGGCCATGGCCCCTGAGGCCCTGTGCTCAGGGAGGGCTCCCTCCCTCCCAGGGAAAGTCAAAGGAAGCTCCAAACGGCTGTTCAATCATGTTTCTGAGAGAGTCATTGCCAAGGCAGGTTTATAAGAAGTTCAAGGGTCCACAAGGAGAGAGGGGCTCTAGAATTCTCAAGGAGGAAGGAAGGACAAACTGTTTTTCCCTCTACATTCCTTAGGATTATATAACAATCATGCATCCTTCTTGAGGACGGTCTCTGGAAAAAACCTTCTGGCTAATCCTGTTATCTTAAAATGTCAATTATGGGAGTAGGTCTAGTGAGTCTTTACAACCTCCAGACATTCTTTTGTTCGTTGTCATAACTTATTGGAGAGTATATAACTCCATTACTAACACTAGCAAGGGGGTACGCTTTCTGCCCCTTGTGATGTCTCTGTCAGAAGCTTTCTCTATCTCCTTTATCCTTTAATAAAACTCTATTGCACAAAAGCTCTGAGCAATCAAGCCTCGTCTTGGGCCCTGGATTGAATTCTTCTCCTCCATAAGCCAAGAATCCCAGCATCTTTTCGTGGTTCAGCAACAATATTTCATTTCCTCTGCAGGAGAGAGCTAGTGAGCTTAGGTCTGTCTGGAACATTCTTGAATCCTGTGGGGAAAATATCCTGTGCACACATCTGGATACTGGGCCTAGAGGCCAAAATTCGCATTTCTTTCCTGGGGAGCCCTAACGTGGTGTGACTTAGCAACTGCTTGAAAATCCATCCCATTGCTGTTTTCCTCCTTCTGACAGAGCTAGCTTTGTTCCCTGCTTTGGGATGTCTCAACCGAAGGGCCGGTCCATAGCTACTCGCCTGGGGCCCATTGGATGTGCAAGGTGCCCTCGACTAGGTGACCCTAGCATGGCACTCAGCCCGCTCAGACACACTCCCGAGGCTTCTTTCTCATGGGAAGCACTGCTCCAACCTAGGAATGTGTCTGCAATGCTTGGAAAGTGCAGTGAGACACACAGCCCTGACTCTGCAATTGAGGCCCTCAGAGCAAGCCTGCAGCTCTGATGTCTGAGAAGCAAAACACTTGCTGCAAAGAGAGGCCTGAAAACACACTCTCTGTGGATGACTTTCCTTCCTCTAAGGAAGATAGTTTTCCCAGTCTCCTGCTTCCTGAATGTCACACAGCTGGAATGCGCTTGCTTGGAGGTCGTGATTCAGTGGCAATGACCCCTGAGGCCCTTTGCCCACGGAGGGCTCCCACACTCACAGGCAAATCAAAGCAACTTCCAAGTGAGTCAGCTCTTCACATCAAGTGGCCAAAGTATTGGAGTTTCAGGTTCAGTATTAGTCCTTCCAATGTATATTCAGACCTGATTTCCTTTAGGATGGAGTGGTTGCGTCTCCATGTAGTCTAAGCGACCTACAAGCATCTTCTCCAACACCACAGTTCAAAAGCATCCAATTTTCAGCTGTCACTTTCTTTATAGTACATCTTTCATATCCATCCATGACATATGGAAAAACCATAGCCTTGACTGGATGGATCTTTGTTGGCAAAGCAACGTCTCGGCTTTTTAAAATGCTGTCTAGTTTGGTCATCACTTTTCTTCCAAGTCATAAATACGTTTTAAGTTCATGGAGGCAGCCATCACCTGCCAGTGATTTCCAAGCCCCCCAAAATAGTCTGCTGCTGTTTCCAATGTTTTCCCATCTATTTGCCATGAAGTGAAGAGACTGGATGCAATGATTTTAGTTTTCTGAATGCTGAGCTTTAAGCTAACTTTTTCACTCTCCTCTTTCACTTTCATCAGGAGACTCTTTAGTTCTTCTTCACTTTCTGCCATAAGGTGGTGTCATCTGCATATCTGAGATTCTTGATATTTCTCCCAGCAATCTGGATTCCAGCGTGTGCTTCCTCCAGCCCAGTGTTTCTCATGATGTACTCTGCATATAAGTTAAATAAGCAGGGTGACAATACACTGCCTTGACATATTCCTTTTCCTATTTAGAACCAGTCTGTTGTTCCATGTCCAGTTCGAACTGTTTCTTCCTGACCTGCATACAGGTTTCTCAAGAGACAGGTCAGGTGGTCTGGTATTCCCATCTCTTTCAGAATTTTTCCCAGTTTATTGTGATCCACACAGTCAAAGGCTTTGGCATAGTCAATAAAGCAGAAATAGATGTCTTTTTTTTTCTGGAACTCTCTTGCTTTTTCAATGATCCAGTGGATGTTGGCAGTCTTGATCTCTGGTTTCTCTGCATGTTTTAAATCCCTCTTGAACATTTTGGAAGTTCACAGTTCATGTGAACTTGGAGAATTTTGAGCATTACTTTACTAGTGTGTGAGATGAGTGCAATTGTGCAGCAGCTTGAATATTCTTTGTCATTGCCTTTCTTTGGATTGGAATGAAAACTGACCTAATGACTAGATGTTTTCAATTGCATATGCTGAAAGAACTGGCTGTGCAGTTTTGAAGAAAAAAAATCATTTTAACCCATTTTCTCTGAAGTGCAAGGCATATCATGGCCATCCCTGAATCATAAAGTCACCTTTTCTTTATGTAGTCATAGTTTCATGCCTAAATTATAGGCCAACTCGTGCTCAAATGGACTCTGATGTCAGGGCAGATCAACTAATAAAAAGCTTGGATTGTCCCTCTGGAGGAAAGTGAGATCTTGGTCCCACGAGAAGAATCTGAAGGGTTAAGGGAACTTGCAGAGTGGGGAAAGCTTAGTCCATCCTACATGTACCAAAATCTTAAATAAGGCTTCTTTACTTTACGAAGTAAAAAAACAGATGATGAAAACAATTATAAATCAATGAAAGGTAAAGAAATCCATAGTCTGTTATCAAAAATTGCATTCTAAGAAAACTTTGTTCTCTTAACCTAGAGAGGAGACTAAATTCCATCTGGTACCAGCTTACCAGAAGACAAACAAACAAACAAACAAAAATTATCGGTAAGCTTAAAAAAAAGTATATTCCATATATCTTGAAAGTAGCAGTATTTCTGCAAAGGCATCAGTGTGAAACCATAGAGGACATGGTTAAAACCTGATTAAATAGAAATTGACAATGTAATCTGGTCACTGCTGCGACTTGAAATGCTTTAATATGATAACTGGAATTATAACTGACAGCATTTGACCAGGACATATCAGATTTTCACGGATGTCAGATAATTTCTAGGATATCTATATTAGGAACTGAAGGAATCTTTGAACCTAGGAAAGAAAACAACAGTCTCAAAGGCCCTTGCTGAATCATCTATCAGCAAGGAATGTCTTTGCAAGGATCGCAAAGTGAAGGGAAAATACACCGACCTGCCTCTGCAACTTTGGTCCTCTGAGCAGATCTGGAGGTCTCCCTTTGTATAAGCTAACCTGTTCCTTCCAAATAGAGGTTTGCAACACAAAACAAAGTGGCCGCCTATTCTTCCCCGAAGGAGGCTCTCTTTCCCCACATCCTGCGAACTCCCTTTCCCAGCCTCCTGGAAAAGCGCTTCTTGCAGTTCCTTTTCAGAAAATCCTATGGACGGAGAAGCCTGGTAGGCTGCAGTCCGTGGGGTCGCTGAGGGTCGGACACGACTGAGCGACTGCACTTTCATTTTCACTTTCATGCATTGGAGAAGGCAATGGCAACCCACTTACTGTTCTTGCCTGGAGAATCCAGGGACGGGGAGCCTAGTGGGCTACCGTCTATGGCGTCGCACAGAGTCGAACACGACTGAAGCCAACTTTAGCAGCAGCAGCAGCAGTTCCTTTCTTAGGGGCAGTTATCCCTGAGATTGCGGACCTGGAAAGGCAGAGCCACCTCCACACACACGTCTTTTCTGTCCCCTTTCCTCTGGAGGAGAGCTCTAGTGAGCCCTAGCGTCTGTCAGGAAAATTCTTGGCTTGACGGGGATCCCACCGGTGTGTGAACCTGCATACCCGACCTAGGGCCACAGGGCACCTGTTTTGCTCGAGTGGGTCCTGGAGGGGTGCAGCATAGCAAGAGCTTAAAAATCCATCCAATTTGGTCTTTTTTTTTTTACCTCGGAGAGAACGAGTTTGCTCCACCTCCACCCTTTGGCA
>NW_017190315.1:0-11350 GCF_001704415.2 Capra hircus | reverse complement strand
CTTGCTGCAACTCAAGAAGTTCCCCACCAACCACCCGTCTCCCACTCGAGAGGAAGCCAAGAGTCACGCCCACATCCAGAGGAGCCCCGTTTCTGCCTCAAGTTCGAGAGAGGGATCCTTTTGCTGCGTGGTCGGGAAAGAATTCCCGGCGTTCCCGTCGCATCTCAAGAGGAGGCGCTGTCCACAGGAAAGGCGAGAGAACTCCAGGGTCGTGCCACCATTTCCAGAGTCCCCCAGATGTCTCAGTCCATTCCAGGGAAGCCTGTTTCCCCGGCACTGCCTCGACTTTCAAACCGAGGATCGACTGACACCACGGTGGCACGTGGGACATCACTGGGGGAAAGCATCGTTGGAAAGCCTGGGGAAAGCCTCTTGGGAAAGCCTCATGGGAAAGCCTCGAGGGAAAGCCACAGATCCCTTGATCCAAGCGAAGGGAAGCGTGACACTGCTGCTACAGCTCGGGAGGAAAGCGCACTTGCATGTCCACACTCGAGACCAGGACTGACTCCCCTGGGGAGACTACAGAAGTACCCCAAGATCCATGTCAGCCCTGGAGAGGAATCCTCAGGTTCCGGCACAGACTCCACACAAGGACTTAGGCCCCGGCATCGAGGGGGAGGGAATCCCGAGAGGCCCCCGAGCAACTCGTATGGGGACCTGCCTTTCCTGAGGCCACCAGAGCGGGATCCTGATGTCCCGTTGTAAGTCGAGAGCACCTGCCGCAACTCGAGAAAATCCAGGAGGTTCTCCCTTCCAGGCGAGATGAGGCCCTTTCTGCTGAGGCGTCTCGAGGCTAATCACACCCAAACCTCTGGAACTTCCAAAGGGCCCTTCACACACTTGCTAAAACTAAAAGAAGTTCGCCGACATACCCGTCTTCACTCGAGAGGAAGCACGAGAGTCCCGCCCAATCTAGAGGAACCCCGTTTCCGCCTCCTAGCACGAGAGGAGGTATCCTTTGCCTGATTGGTCGGGAAAGAATTCCGGGCGTTCCCGTCGCATCGCAAGAGGAGGCACTCTCCACAGGAAAGGCGAGCGGAACTCCAGGGTCGTGCCACCAATTCCCACAGTCCCCCAGATGTCTCAGTCCATTCCAGGGAAACCTGTTTCCCTACACTGCCTCGAATTTCAGGACGAGGATCCACTCACACCACGGTGGCACGTGGGACAGCCCTTTGGGAAATCCTTGAGGGAAAGCCACAGATCCCTTGATCCATGCGAAGAGAAGCGTGACACTGCTGCTACAGCTCAGGAGGAAAGCGCACCTGCATGCCCCCACTCGAGACGAGGACTGACTCCCTGGGAGACTCCAGAAGTACCCCAAGATCTATGTCAGCACTGGAGAGGAATCCTCAGGTTCCGGCACCGACTCCACACAAGGTCTTAGGCCCGGCATCGATGGCAGAGAAATCCTGAGAGGCCCCCGAGCAACTCGCATGGGGACTGGCCTTTCCTGAGGCCACCAGAGCGGGTCCCTGAGGACCCCGTCGTAAGTCGAGAGCACCTGCACCAACTCAAGAAAATGCAGGAGGTTCTCCCCTCCAGGGAAGATGAGGCCCATTTCCTCTGAGGCGTCCCCAGGCTAATTAAACCTAACCTCTGGAACTTCCAAAGGGTCCTTCACACCCTTGCTACAACTCAAGAAGTTCCCTGACATACCCGTCTCCACTCGAGAGGAAGCACGAGAGTCCCGCCCACATCCAGAGGAGCCCGGTTTCCGCCTCATGGCTCGAGAGGAGGGATCTTTCCCCGTGTGGTCGGGAAAGAATTCCTGGCGTTCCCGTCGCATCTCAAGAGGAGGCGCTCTCCACAGGAAAGGAGAGAGGAACTCCAGGGTCGTGCCACCATTCCCAGAGTCCCCCAGATGTCTCAGTGCATTCCAGGGAAACCTGTTTTCCCTGCACTGCCTCGACTTTCAAGCCGAGGATCGACTCACACCACGGTGGCACGTGGGACAGCCCTGTGGGAAAGACTCGAGGGAAAGCCTCGTGGGAAAGCCTCGAGGGAAAGCCACAGTTGCTTTGATCAAACCGAAGGGAAGTGTGACACTGCTGCTACAGCTCGGGAGGAAAGCGCACGTGCAAGCCCCCACTCGAGACGAGGACTGACTCCCCTAGGGGAGACTCCAGAAGTACCCCAAGATCCACGTCAGCACTGGAGAGGAATCCTCACGTTCTGGCACCGACTCCAAACAAGGTCTTAGGCCCCGGCATCGACGGGAGAGGAATCCCGAGAGGCCCCGAGTAACTAGCATGGGGACTGGCCTTTCTTGAGGATACCAGAGCGGGTCCCTGAGATCCCCGTCATAAGTCGAGAGCACCTGCACCAACTCGAGAAATTCCAGGAGGTTCTCCCCTCCAGGCGAGATGAGGCCCATTTCCTCCTAGGCGTCCCCAGGCTAATCACACCTAAACTCTGGAACTTCCAAAACGACCTTCACATCCTTGCTGCAACACAAGAAGTTCCCCGACATACCCGTCTCCACTCGAGAGGAAGCACGAGAGTCCCGCCCACATCCAGAGGAGCCTCGTTTCCGCCTCATAGCTCGAGAGGAGGGATCCTTTCCCTGCGTGGTCGGGAAAGAATTCTCGGCGTTCCCGTCGCATCTCAAGAGGGGACGCTTTACACAGGAAAGGCGTGAGGAACTCCAGGGTCGTTCCACCATTCCAAGAGTCCCCCAGATGTCTCAGGCCATTCCAGGGAAACCTGTTTTCCCTGCACTGCCTCGACTTTCAAGCCGAGGATTGACTCACACGACGGTGGCACGTGGGACAGCCCTGTGGGAAAGCCTCGTGGGAAAGTCTCGTGGGAAAGCCTCGAGGGAAAGCCACAGATCCCTTGATCCACGCGAAGGGGAGCATGACACTGCTGCTACAGTTCGGGAGGAAAGTTCACGTGCATGCCCTTACTCGGGACGAGGACTGACTCCCCTGTGGAGACTCCAGAAGTACCCCAAGATCCATGTCAGCACTGGAGAGGAATCCTCAGGTTCCGGCACCGACTCCACACAAGGTCGTAGGCCCGGCATCGACGGGAGAGGAATCCCGAGTGGCCCCTGAGCATTTCGCATGGGGACTGACCTTTCCTGAGGCCACCAGAGCGGGTCCCTGAGGTCCCCGACATAACGCCAGAACACCTGCACCAACTCGAGATAATGCAGGAGGTTCTCCCCTCCAGGGGAGATGAGGCCCATTTCCTCTGAGGCTTCCCCAGGCTAATCGCAACTAACCTCTGGAACTTCCAAAGGGTCCTTCACACCCTTGCTGCAACTCAAGAAGTTCCCCGACATACCCGTCTCCAATCAAGAGGAAGCACGAGAGTCCCGTCTCATCCAGAGGAGCCCCGTTTCCGCCTCCTAGCTCGAGGAGAGGGATCCTTTCCCTGCGTCTTCGGGAAAGAATTCCCGGGGGTTCCGTCGCATCTCAAGAGGAGGTGCTCTCCACAGGAAAGGCGAGCGGAACTCCAGGGTCGTGCCACCATTCCCAGAGTCCCCCAGATATCTCAGTCCATTCCAGGGAAACCTGTTTCCCTACACTGCCTCGAATTTCAGGACGAGAATCTACTCACACCACGGTGGCTCGTGGGACAGCCCTTTGGGAAAGCCTCGAGGGAAAGCCACAGATCCCTTGATCCACGCGAAGGGAACCGTGACACTGCTGCTGCAGCTCGGGAGGAAAGCGCACGTGCATGCCCCCACTCGAGACAAAGACTGACTCCCCTGGGGAGACTCCAGAAGTACTCCAAGATCCATGTCAGCACTGGAGAGGAATCCTCAGTTTCAGGCACCGACTCCACACAAGGTCTTAGGCCCCGGCACCAATGGGAGAGGATTCCCGAGATGCGCCCGAGCAACTCGTATGGGGACTGGCCTTTCCTGAGGCCACCAGAGCGGGTCCCTGAGTTCCCCGTCCTACGTCCGTAGCACCTGCTGCAACTTGAGAAAATCCAGGAAGTTCTCCCTTCCAGGCGAGATGAAGAACATTTCCGCTGAGGTGTCTCAAGGCTAATCACACCTAACCTCTGGAACTTACAAAGGGTCCTTCACACCCTTGCTGCAACTCAAGAAGATCCCCAACATACCCGTCTCCATTCGAGAGGAAGCACGAGAGTCCCGCCCAAATTCAGAGGAGCCCCGTTTCCGCCTCCTAGCTCGAGAGGAGGGATCCTTTCCCTCAGTGATCGGGAAAGAGTTAGCAGTGTTCCCGGCGCATCTCAAGAGGAGGCGATCTCCACAGGAAAGGCGAGAGGAACTCCAGGGTCGTACCACCATTCCCTGAGTCCCCCAGATGTCTCAGTCCATTCCAGGGAAACCTGTTTTCCCTGCACTGCCTCTACTTTCAAGCCGAGGATGGACTCACACCACGGTGGCACGTGGGACAGCCCTGTGGGAAAGCCTCGTGGGAAAGCCTCGAGAGAAAGCCTCGTGGGAAAGCCTCAAGGGATGCCACAGTTGCTTTGATTCACGCGAAGGGAAGCGAGACACGGCTGCTACAGCTCGGGAGGAAGGCGCACGTGCATGCCCCCACTCGAGACGAGGACTGACTCCCCTGGGGAGACTCCAGAAGTAGCCCGAAATCCACGTCAGCACTGGAGAGGAATCCTCACATTCCGTCACCGACTCCAAACAAGGTTTTAGGCCCCGGCATCGACGGGAGAAGAATCCCGAGAGGCCCCGAGCAACTAGCATGGGGACTGGCCTTTCCTGAGGACATCAGAGCGGGTCCCTGAGTTCCCCGGCATAAGTCAAGAGCAACTGCCGCAACTCGAGAAAATCCAGGAGGTTCTCCCCTCCAGGCGAGATGAGGCCCGTTTCCTCTGTGGCGTCCCCAGGCTAATCACACCTAACCTCTGGAACTTACAAAACGTCCTTCACATCCTTGCTGCAACTCAAGAAGTTCCCCGACATACCCGTCTCCACTCGAGAGGAAGCACGAGAGTCCCGCCCACATCCAGAGGAGCCCCGTTTCCGCCTCCTAGCTCGAGAGGAAGGATCTTTCCCTGTGTGGTCGGGAAAGAATTCCCGGCGTTCCCGTCGCATCTCAAGAGGAGGCGCTCTCCACAGGAAAGGAGAGAGGAACTCCAGGGTCGTGCCACCATTCCCAGAGTCCCCCAGATGTCTCAGTCCATTCCAGGGAAACCTGTTTTCCCTGCACTGCCTCGACTTTCAAGCCAAGGATCGACTCACACCACGGTGGCACGTGGGACCGCCCAGTGGGAAAGCCTCGAGGGAAAGCCTCATAGGAAAGCCTCGAGGGAAAGCCCCAGTTGCTTTGATCAACCCGAAGGGAAGTGTGACACTAATGCTACAGCTCGGGAGGAAAGCGCACGTGCATGCCCCAACTCGAGACGAGGACTGATTCCCCTGGGGAGACTCCAGAAGTACCCCAAGATCCACGTCAGCACTGGAGATGAATCCTCACGTTCCAGCACCGACTCCAAACAAGGTCTTAGGCCCCGGCATCGACGGGAGAGGAATCCCGAGAGGCCCCCGAGCAACTCGCATGGGGACTGGCCTTTCCTGAGGCCACCAAAGCGGGTCCCTGAGGTCCCCGTCGTAAGTCGAGAGCACATGCACCAACTCGAGAAAATGCAGGAGGTTCTCCCCTCCAGGGGAGATGAGGCCCATTTCCTCTGAGGCGACCCCAGGCTAATTACACCTAACCTCTGGAATTTTCCAAAGGGTCATTCACACCCTTGGTGCAACTCAAGAAGTTCCCCGACATACCCGTCTCCACTCGAGTGGAAGCACGAGAGTCCCGCCCACATCCAGAGGAGCCCCGTGTCCGCCTCATAGCTCGAGAGACGGGAT
This sequence comes from Capra hircus, assembly GCF_001704415.2. Taxonomy (NCBI): domain Eukaryota; kingdom Metazoa; phylum Chordata; class Mammalia; order Artiodactyla; family Bovidae; genus Capra; species Capra hircus. The sequence continues at coordinate 5,541 of NW_017190315.1, read as the reverse complement.
CTTTCCCTGCGTGGTCGGGAAAGAATTCCTGGGGTTCCCGTCGCATCTCAAGAGGAGGCGCTCTCCACTGGAAAGGAGAGAGGAACTCCAGGGTCGTGCCACCATTCCCAGAGCCTTCCAGATTTCTCAGTCCATTCCAGGGAAACCTGTTTTCCCTGCACTGCCTCGACTTTCAAGCCGAGGATCGACTCACATCACGGTGGCTCGTGGGACAGCCCTGTGGGAAAGCCTGGTGGGAAAGCCTCGTGGGAAAGCCTCATGGGAAAGCCTCGAAGGAAAGCCACAGATCCCTTGATCCACGCAAAGGGAAGCGTGACAAGCTGCTACAGCTCGGGAGGAAAGCGCACGTGCGTGCCCCCACTCGAGACGAGGACTTTCTCCCCTGGGGAGACTCCAGAAATCCCCCAAGCTCCATGTCAGCACTGGAGAGGAATCCTCAGGTTCCAGGCACCGACTCCAAACAAGGTCTTAGGAACCGGCATCGACGGGAGAGGAATCCCAAGAGGCCCCCGCGCTTCTCGCATGGGGACTGGCCTTTCCTGAGGCCACCAGAGCGGGTCCATGAGGTCCCCGTCGGAAGTCGAGAGCACCTGCCACAACTCGAGAAAATCGAGGAGGTTCTTCCCTCCAGGCGAGATGAGGCCCATTTCCGCTGAGGAGTCTCGAGGCTAATCACACCTATCCTCTGGAACTTCCAAAGGGTCCTTCACACCCTTACTGCAACTCAAGAAGTTCCTCGACATACCCGTCTCCACTCGAGAGGAGCACGAGAGTCCCGCCCAAATCCAGAGGAGCCCCGTTTCCGCCTACTAGCTCGAGAGGAGGGATCCTTTCCCTGCCTGGTCGGGAAAGAATTCCCGGCGTTCCCGTCGCATCTCAAGAGGAGGCGCTCTCCACAGAAAAGGCCAGAGGAACTCCAAGGTCTTGCCACCATTCCAAGAGTCCCCCAGATGTCTCAGTCCATTCCAGGGAAACCTGTTTTCCCTGCACTGCCTCGAATTTCAAGCCGAGGATCGACTCACACTACGGTGGCACGAGGGACAGCCCTGTGGGAAAGCCTCGTGGCAAAGCCTCGTGGGAAAGCCTCGAGGGAAAGCCACAGATCCCTTGATCCACGCGAAGGGAACCGTGACACTGCTGCTACAGCTCTGGAGGAAAGCGCACCTGCCTGCCCCCACACGAGACGAGGACTGACTTCCCTGGGGAGACTCCAGAAGTAGCCCAAGATCCATGTCAGCACTGGAGAGGAATCCTCAGGTTCCGGAACCGACACCGCACAAGGTCTTAGGCCTGGGCATCGATGGGAGAGGAATCCCGAAAGGCCGTCGAGCAACTCACATGGGGAATGGCCTTTCCTGAGGCCACCAGAGCGGGTCCCTGAGGACCCCGTCGTAAGTCGAGAGCGCCTGCCGCAACTCGAGAAAATCCAGGAGGTTCTCCCTTCCAGGCGAGATGAGGCCCATTTCTGCTGAGATGTCTCGAGGCTAATCACACCTAACCTCTGGAAGTTCCAAAGGGTCCTTCACACCCTTTCTGCAACTCAAGAAGTTCCCCGACATACCCGTTTCCACTCGAGAGGAAGCACGAGAGTCCCGCCCACATCCAGAGGAGCCCCGTTTCCGCCTCCTAGCTCGAGAGGAGGGATCCTTTCCCTGCGTGGTCGGGAAAGAATTCCCGGCGTTCCCGTCACATCTCAAGAGGGGGCGCTCTCCAACAGGAAAGGCGAGAGGAACTCAAGGGTCGTGCCACCATTCCCAGATCCTCCAGATGTCTCAGTCCATTCCACGGAAGCCTGATTTCCCGGCACTGCCTCGACTTTCAAGCCGAGGATCAACTGACACCACGGTGGCACGTGGGACATCACTGTAGGAAAGCCTCGTGGGAAAGCCTCGTGGGAAAGCATCATGGGAAAGCCTCGTGGAAAGCCTCGAAGGAAAGCCACTTATCCTAGGATACACGGGAAGGGAAGCGTGACACTGCTGCTACAGCTTGGGAGGAAAGCGCACGTGCATGCCCCCACTCGAGACGAGGACTGACTCCCCTGGGGAGACTCCAGAAGTACCCCAAGATGCATGTCAGCCCTGGAGAGGAATCCTCAGGTTCCGGCCCTGACTCCACACAAGGTCTTAGGCCCTGGCATCGATGGGAGAGGAACAGCGACAGGCCCTCTAGCAACTCGCATGGGGACTGGCCTTTCCTGAGGTCACCAGAGCGGGTCCATGAGGTCCCCGTCGTAAGTCAAGAGCACCTGCCGCAACTCAGTAAAATCCAGGAGGCTCTCCCCTGCAGGCGAGATGAGGCCCGTTTCCACTGAGGTGTCTCGAGGCTAATCACACTTGACCTCTGGAACTTCCAAAGAGTCTTTCACAGCCATGCTGCAACTCAAGAAGTTCCCCGACATACCCGTTTCCACTCAAGAGGAAGCACGAGGGTCCCGGCCACGTCCAGAGGAGCTCCGTTTCCGGCTCATAGCTCGAGAGGACGGATCCTTTCCCTGCTTGGTCGGGAAAGAATTCCCGGCATTCCCATCGCAACTCAAGAGGAGGCGCTCTCCAAAGGAAAGGGGAGAGGAAATGCAGGGTCGTGCCACCATTCCAAGACTCCCCCAGATATCTCAGTCCGTTCCACAGGAACCTATTTTCCCTGCACTGCCTTGGCTTTCACGCCAAGGATCGACTCACACCACCGTGACACGTGGGACAGCCCTGTGGGAAAGCCTCGTGGGAAAGACTCGAGGGAAAGCCACAGATCCCTTGGTCCACGCAAGGGGAAGCGTGACACTGCTGCTACAGCATGGGAGGAAAGGGCACGCTCATGCCCCCACTCGAGACGAGGCCCGACTCCTTTGTGGAGACTCCAGAAGTACCCCAAAATCCATGTCAGCACTGGAGAGGAATCCTCAGCTTCCGGCCCCGACTCCACACAAGGTCTTAAGCCCCGGCATCGACGGGAGAGGAATCACGAGAGGCCCCCTAGCAACACGCATGATAACTGGCCTTTCCTGCGGCCGCCAGAGCAGGTCCCTGAATCCCTGTCGTAACTCGAGAGCACCTGCTGAAACTCGGGAATATCCAGGAGCCTCTCCGTTCCAGGCGACATGAGGCCCATTTCCGCTGAGGCATCTCGAGACTAACCACACCTAACCTCTGGAACTTCCAATGGGTCCTTCACACCCTTGCTGCAACTCAAGAAGTTCCCCGACATACCCGTTCCTCTTCACGTTCTGCCATAATGGTGGTGTCATCTGCATATCTAAGTTGATTGATATTTCTACCGGCAATCTTGATTCCAGCTTATGTATCTTCCATCCCAGCATTTTTCATGATGTACTCTGCATAGAAGTTAAATAAACAGGGTGACAATATACAGCCTTGACATACTCCTTTTCCTTTTTGGAACCAGTCTGTTGTTCCATGTCCTGCTCTAACTGTTGCTTCCTGACCTTCATCCAGATTTCTCAAGAGGCAGGTTAGGTGGTCTGGTATTCCCATCTCTTTCAGAATTGTGGCTAAAACAACAGTAAAAGGACCTTTCCGATGTCAGGCCAAGGAATTGTGTTTCCAGTCATTGAGCCACACCTGATCACTGAGCACAAATTCATGAATCTGTTCCTCAAGGGGGAATGATATTCTTTTTTATACAAACTTAGTTACCTGATTTATTACCTTACCTAATTGTTCCATCTGCTGTGAAATCCCACCCCCTTACTTGTGGCAAATCTGCTAACACCTGCCTCACTGTGGGAGGGGGTCTCCCATAGAAAATTTCATAAGGACAACAACTGTGGGAATGTGCGGTTACCCGTAATATGAGTAAGTCTGCCGGAAGCAAGCCCATCCACGTACAGTCAGTCTCTATGATCCATTTTGAAAGTGTCTCTTCAAGAGTTTGGTTGTTTCTTTCCACCATTCCAGAACACTGGGGCCTATATGCTGTATGTAATTTCCACTGATATTTAAAGCTTCACATACCTGTTAATTAACGCGGCTACAAAGACAGGGCCATTGTCGGATTCTATACTGGTTGGAAACCCAAGTCTGGGAATTATTTCTCAAATCAGCGAGCTACTTCATTTTCTTTTTCAGATCAGGTAGGGAAGGCCTCTGCCCAACCGGAGAAGGTACCTACTATTCTAGTAAGTCATGATAACAGGTGACTGCCTTTGCTTCCCCAAAGGACACTCGCTTTCCCTGCATCCTGAGAACTCCACGTCTCAGCCAGTTGGAAAAGCGCTTCTTGGAGGTCATTATTCAGGGGCAACTTCCCCTGGAGCCCGGGCCATAGGGAGCGGCTCCACACTCCCAGGGAAAGGCAGAGCCACAGCCACACATCTGTCCCATCCCCTTTGCTCTGTAGGAGAGCTCTAGTGAGCCTAGGTCTGTCAGGAAAATTCTTGGCTCCTATGGGGACACATTCTATGTGTGAAACTGCATCCAGGACCTAGGGGCCACAGGGCGCCTGTTTCTCTCGGGGCGGAGGGGTGGGGGGCCTGAAGCAGTGCGGCCCAGCAACAGCTTCCACATCCATCCAATTGCTCTTTTCTTACCTCTGATAGAACTAGCTTTGTTCCAGCCTTTGGCAATTTGGAGGCAAGCGGGCCCCACTTCCTCCCCAAGGAGCATGGGACCTACTTTGGAGTGGAAAGGCCCCTCACGGAGCTGAAACCCAGGAAGGCACCCAGTCATGTCTGACACATTCCTGCATCCTGCTTCTTCATGAGCAATACCGCTATAAGCTAGGCATGTCTTTCCAAGGCTCAGAAAGGACAGGGGAGATGCATGGTGCTGCCTCTGGAATTTCGGTCCTCTGAGCAGACCTGGAGGTCTCCCCTTGAAGGAGCTCACCAGTTTCTTCCAAATACAGGCTTGCAAACACACACTGGGTGGCTGCCTCTTCTTCCTGAAGGACGATCACTTTCCCCGCATCCTGTGAACTCTGCATCCCAGCCTGCTGGAAAAGCGCTTCTTGGAGGTCATTTTTCAAGGACAATTTTCCTGGAGCCCAGGGCGTAGGAGGGCCCATGCTCGCTGGGAAAGGCAGAGTCACATCCACAGTCTGTTCTACCCCTTTTGCCCTGTAGGAGAGCTCTAGTGAGCCTAGGTCTGTCAGGAAAATTCTTGGCTCCTATGGGGACACACCCTGTGTGTTAACCTGCATATCGGACCTAGGGGCCACAGGGCGCCTGTTCCTCTCGGGGGGGACCCTGAAGTGGTGCGGCCCAGCAACAGCCTGAACATCCATCCGATTGCTCTTTTCTTCCTTCTGATAGAGCTAGCTTTGCTTCTCGCTTTGGCATTTCGGAAGCCAGGGGGAGCCCCACCGGAGGTACTGGGGTCTATTGGAGGTACCGGGTCTATTGACCCCAGCATGGCACCCGACCCCTCAGACACACTCCCGCAGCCTCCTTCCCCATGGGCAGGACTGTTCTGACCTAGGAATGTGTTCCCAAGGCTCAGAAAATGCAGGGAGACACACGGCCCTGACTCTGGAACTGAGGCGTTGGAGCAGGCCTGGAGGTCTGACGTCTGAGACGCCAAACAC
>NW_017190314.1:0-11350 GCF_001704415.2 Capra hircus | reverse complement strand
TGGGCGGACTCTCGTGCTTCCTCTCGAGTGGAGACGGGTATGTCGGGGAACTTCTTGAGTTGCAGCAAGGGTGTGAAGGACCCTTTGGAAGTTCCAGAGGTTAGTGTGATTAGCCTCGAGACGCCTCAGCGGAAATGGGCCTCATCTCGCCTGGAGGGGAGAACCTCCTGGATTTTCTCGAGTTGCGGCAGGTGCTCTCACTTACGACGGGACCTCAGGGACCCGCTCTGTGGCCTCAGGAAAGGCCAGTCCCCATGCGAGTTGCTCGGGGCCTCTCGGGATTCCTCTCCCGTCGATGCCGGGGCCTAAGACCTTGTGTGGAGTCGGTGCCGGAACCTGAGGATTCCTCTCCAGTGCTGACATGGATCTTGGGGTACTTCTGGAGTCTCCCCAGGGAGTCAGTCCTCGTCTCGAGTGGGGCATGCACACGTGCGATTTCCTCCCGAGCTGTAGCAGCAGTGTCACGCTTCCCTTCGCGTGGATCAGGATCTGTGGCTTTGGCTTTCTTTCCCAGGCTTTCCCACAGGCTGTCCACGTGCCACCGTGGTGTGAGTCGATCCTCGGCTTGAAAGTCGAGGCAGTGCAGGGAAAACAGGTTTCCCTGGAATGGACTGAGACATCTGGGGGACCTGGGAATGGTGGCACGACATTGGAGTTCCTCTCGCCTTTCCTGTGGAGAGACGCCTCCTCTTGAGATGCGAGGGAACGCCGGGAATTCTTTCCCGAACACGCAGGGAAAGGATCCCTCCTCTCGAGCTAGGAGGCGGAAACGGGCTCCTCTGGATGTGGGCGGGACTCTCGTGCTTCCTCTCGAGTGGAGACGGGTATGTCGGGGAACTTCTTGAGTTGCAAGGGTGTGAAGGACCCTTTGGAAGTTCCAGAGGTTAGGTGTGATTAGCCTGAGACGCCTCAGCGGAAATGGGCCTCATCTCGCCTGGAGGGGAGAACCTCCTGGATTTTCTCGAGTTGCGGCAGGTGCTCTCGACTTACGACGGGGACCTCAGGGACCCGCTCTGGTTGCCTCAGGAAAGGCCAGTCCTCATGCGAGTTGCTATTGGGCCTCTCGGGATTCCTCTCCGTCGATGCCGGGGCCTAAGACCTTGTGTGGAGTTGATGCCAGAACCTGAGGATTCCTCTCCAGTGCTGACATGGATCTTGGGGTACTTCTGGAGTCTCCCCAGGGGAGTCAGTCCTCGTCTCCAGTGGGGGCAACACGTGCACTTTCCTCCGAGCTGTAGTAGCAGAGTCACGCTTCCCTTCACGTGGATCAAGGGATCTGTGGCTTTCCCTCGAGGCTTTCCCACGAGCTTTCCCACAGGGCTGTCCCACGTGCCACCGTGGTGTATCGATCCTCGGCTTGAAAGTCGAGGCAGTGCAGGGAAAACAGGTTTCCCTGGAATGGACTGAGACATCTGGGGGACCCTGGGAATGGTGGCACGACCTGGAGTTCCTCTCGCCTTTCCTGTGGAGGACGCCTCCTCTTGAGATGCGAGGGAACGCCGGGATTCTTCCGAACACGCAGGGAAAGGATCCCTCCTCTCGAGCTAGGAGGCGGAAACGGGGCTCCTCTGGATGTGGGCGGGACTCTATTGCTTCCTCTCGAGGGGAGACGGTATGTCGGGAACTTCTTGAGTTATGCAAGGGTGTGAAGGACCCTTTGGAAGTTCCAGATTAGGTTGATTAGCCTCGAGACGCCTCAGCGGAAATGGGGCTCATCTCGCCTGGAGGGGAGAACCTCCTGGATTTTCTCGAGTTGCGACAGGTGCTCTCGACTTACGACGGGGACCTCAGGGACCCGCACTTGTGGCCTCAGGAAAGGCCAGTCCCCATGCGAGTTGCTCGGGGGCCTCTCGGCATTCCTCTCCCGTTGATGCCAGGGCTTAAGACCTTGCGTGGAGTCGGTGTCGGAACATGAGGATTCCTCTCCAGTGCTGAGATGGATCTTGGGGTACATCTGGAGTCTCCCAAAGGGAGTCAGTCCTCGTCTCGAGTGGGGGTATGCACGTTCGCTTTCCTCCCGAGCTGTAGCAACTGTGTCACTCTTCCCTTCGCGTGCATCAAGGGATCTGTGGCTTTCCCTCGAGGCTTTCCCCCGAGGCTTTCCCACGAGGCTTTCCCACAGGGCTGTCCTTCGTGCCACCGTGGTGTGAGTCGATCCTCGGCTTGAAAGTCGAGGCAGTGCAGGGAAAACAGGTTTCCCTGGAATGGACTGAGACATCTGGGGGACTCAGGGAATGGTGGTACGACCCTGGAGTTCCTCTCGCCTTTCCTGAGGAGAGCGCCTCCCCTTGAGATGCGACGGGAACGCGGGGAATTCTTTCCTGACCACCCAGGGAAAGGATCCCTCCTCTCGAACTAGGATGCGGAAACGGGGCTCCTCTGGATGTGGGCGGGACTCTCGTGCTTCCTCTCGAGTGGAGACGGGTATGTCGGGGAACTTCTAGAGTTGCAGCAAGGGTGTGATGCACCCTTTGGAAGTTCCAGAGGATACATGGATTAGCCTCGAGACGCTTCAGCGGAAATGGGCCTCATCTCGCCTGGAGGGGAGAACCTCCTGGATTTCTCGAGTTGCGGCAGGTGCTCTCGACTTACTACGGGAACCTCAGGGATCCGCTCTGGTGGCCTCAGGAAGCCCAGTCCCCATGCGAGTTGCTCGGGAGCCTCTCGGGATTCCTCTCCCGTCAATGTCGGTACCTAAGACCTTGTGTGGAGTCGGTGCCGGAACCTGAGAATTCCTCTCCAGTGCTGACATGGACCTTGGGGTACTTATGGGGTCTCCCCAGGGGAGTCAGTCCTCGTCTCGAGTGGGGGCATGCACGTGCGCTTTCCTCCCGAGCTGTAGCAGCAGTGTCACGCTTCCCTTCGCGAGGATCTAGGGATCTGTGGCTTTCTCTCGAGGCTTTCCCACCAGGCTTTCCAACGAGGCTTTCCCACAGGGCTGTCCCACGTGGCACCGTTTAGTGAGTCGATCCTCGGCTTGAAAGTCGAGGTAGGGCAGGGAAAACAGGTTTCCCTGGAATGGACTGAGAATTCTGGGGGACTCTGCTGGAGGTCCTCTCGCCTCTCCTGTGGAGAGCGCCTCCTCTTCAGAAGCGACGGGAACGCCGGGAATTCTTGAATGGCCACGCAGGGAAAGGATCCCTCCTCTCGAGCTATGAGGTGGAAACGGGCCTCCTCTGGATGTGGGCGGGACTCTCGTGCTTATTCTCGAGTGGAGACGGCTATGTCGGGTAACTTCTTGAGTTGCAGCAAGGTTGTGAAGGACCGTTTGAAGTTCCAGAGGTTAGGTGTGATTAGCCTCGAGACGCCTCATGGGAAACGGGCGTCATCTCGCCTGGAGGGGTGAACCTCCTGGATTTTCTCGAGTTGCGGCAGGTGCTCTCGACTTACGACGAGGACCTCAGGGACCCGCTCTGGTGGCCTCAGGAAAGGCCAGTCACCATGCGAGTTCCTCGGGGACCGGTCGGGATTTCTCTCCCGTCGATGCCAGGGCCTAAGACCGTGAGTGGAGTAGGTGCCCCAACCGGAGGATTCCTCACCTATTTGACATGGATCTTGGGTACTTCTGGAGTCTCCCCAGCGGAGTCTGTCCTCGTATCGAGTGGGGGCATGCACGTGCTCTTTCCTACCGAGCTGTAGCAGCAGTGTCCCGCTTCCCTTCGTGAGGATCACGGGAGGTGTTTCCCTCGAGGCTTTCCCACAGGGCTGTCCCACGTGCCACCGTGGTGTGAGTCTATCCTCGGCTTGAAAGTCGAGGCAGTGCAGGGAAAACAGGTTTCCCTGGAATGGACTGAGACATCTGGGGGACTCTGGAAATGGTGGCACGACCCTGGAGTTCCTCTCGCCTTTCCTGTGGAGAACGCCTCCTCTTGAGATGCGACGGGAACGCCGGGAATTCTTTCCCGAACACGCAGTGAAAGGATCCCTCCTCAAGATCTAGGAGGCGGAAACGGGGCTCCTCTGGATGTGAGCGGGACTCTCGTGCTTCCTCTCAAATGGAGACGGGTATGTCGGGGAACTTATTGAGTTGCAGCAAGGGTGTCAATGACCCTTTGGAAGTTCCAGAAGTTAGGTGTGATTAGCCTCGAGACACCTCAGCAGAAATGGGCCTAATCTCGCCTGGAGGGGAAAACCTCCTGGATTTTCCCGAGTTGTGGTAGGTGCTCTCATCTTACGACGGGGACATCCGGGACCCGCTCTGGTGGCCTCAGGAAAGGCCAGTCCCCATGCGAGTTGCTCGGGGGCCTCTCGGGATTCCACTCCCGTAGATGGCGGGGCCTAAGATCTTGTGTGGAGTCAGTGTCGGAACCTGAGCATTCCTCTCCAGTGCTGACATGGATCTTGGGGTACTTCTGGAGTCTCCCCAGGGGAGTCAGTCCTCGTCTCTAGTGGGGGCATGCGCGTGCGCTTTCCTCCCGAGCTTTAGCAGCAGTGTCACGCTTCCCTTGGCGTGGATCAAGGGATCAAGGGCTTTCCCTCGACGCTTTCCCAGGAGGCTTTCCACGAGGCTTTCCCATAGGGCTGTCTCACGTGCCACCGTGGTGTGAGTCGATCCTCGGCTTGAAAGTCGAGGCAGTGCAGGGAAAACAGGTTTCTCTGGAATGGACTGAGACATCTGGGTGACTCTGGGAATGGTGACACGACCCTGGAGTTCCTCTCGTCTTTCCTGTGGAGAGCGCCTCCTCTTGAGATGCGACTGGATGGCCGGGAATTCTTTCCCGAACACGCAGGGAAAGGATCCCTCCTCTCAAGCTATGAGGCGGAAACGGGGTTCCTCTGGATGTGGGTGGGACTCTTGTGCTTTCTCTCGAGTGGAGACAGGAATGTCGGGGAACGTTTTGAGTTGCAGCAAGGGTGTGAAGGACCCTTTGGAAGTTCCTGAGGTTAGGTGTGATTACCTCGAGACGCCTTAGAGGAAATGGGCCTCATCTCGCCTTTAGCGGAAAACCTTCTGGATTTTCTCGAGTTGCGGCAGGTGCTCTCGATGTACGACGGCTATTTCAGGGACCCGCTCTGATGGCCTCAGGAAAGGCCAGTCCCCATGCGAGTTGCTCGGGGCCTCTCGGGATTCCTCTCCCGTCGATGCCGGGGCCTAAGACCTTGTGTGGAGTCGTTGCAGGAAACTGAGGATTCCTCTCCAGTGCTGACATGGATCTTGGCGTCCTTAAAGGCGAGATGAGGCCCATTTGCGCTGAGGCGTCTCGAGGCTAATCACACCTAACCTCTGGAACTTCCAAAGGGTCCTTCACACCCTTGCTGCAACTCAAGAAGTTCTCCGACATACCCGTCTCCACTCGAGAGTATCAACATCTTCCCGCCCACTTTCAGAGGAGCACCGTTTCCACCTCATAGCTCGAGAGGAGGGATCCTTTCCCTGCGTGGTCTGGAAAGCATTCCCGGCGTTCCAGTCGCATCTCAAGAGGAGGCCCTCTCCACTGGAAAGGCGAGAGAAACTCCAGGGTCGTTCCGCCATTCCCAGAGTCCCCCAGATGTCTCTGTCAATTCCAGGGAAACCTGTTTTCCCGGCACTGCCTCGACTTTCAAGCCGAGGATCGACTCACACCACGGTGGCACGTGGGACAGCCCTGAGGAAAATCCTCGTGGGAAAGCCTCGAGGGAAAGCCACAGATCCCTTGATCCACGCGACGGGAAGTGTGACACTACTGCTACAGTTCGTGAGGAAAGCTCACGTGCATGCACCCACACGAGATGAGCACTGACTCCCCAGGGGAGACTCCAGAAATACGCCAAGACCCATGTCAGCACTGGGGAGGAATCCTCAGGTTCCGGCCCCGACTCCACACAAGGTCTTAGGCCCCAACATCGACGGGAGAGGAATCCCGAAAGGCCCCCTTGCAACTCCCATGGGCACTGGCCTTTCCTGAGGCCACCAGAGCGGGTCCCTGAGGTCCCCGTCTTAACTCGAGAGACCCTGCCCAACTCTAGAAAATCCAGGAGGTTCTCCCCTCCAGGCGAGATGAGGCCCATTTCCTCTGAGGCGTCTGGAGGCTCATCACACCTAAACTCTGGAAATTCAAAAGGGTCCTTGCTGCAACTCAAGAAGTTCCCCGACATACCCGTCTCCACTAGAGAGGAAGCACGAGGGTCCCGCCCACATCCAGAGGAACCTCGTTTCCGCCTGGCAGCTTGAGATGAGGGATGCTATCCTGCTTAGTTAGGAAAGATTTTTCGGCGTTCCCGTGGCATCTCAAGAGTAAGGGCTCTCAATAGGAAAGGCGAGAGGAACTCCAGGGTCGTGCCACCATTCCAAGAGTCCCCCAGATGTGTCAGTCCATTTCAGAGGAACCTGTTTTCCCTGCACTGCCTCGACTTTCACGCCTAGTATCGACTCACACCATGGTGGCACGTGGGACAGCCCTGTGGGAAAGCCTCGTGGGAAAGCCTCGAGGGAAAGCCACAGATCCCTTGATCCCCGCGACGGGAAGCGTGACACACCTGCTACACTGTCCCTGAGGTCACGGTCGTATGTTGAGAGCACCTGCCGCAACTCGAGAAAATCCAGGAGGTTCTCTGCTTCAGTCGAGATGAGGCCCATTTTCTCTGCGGCGTCTCGAGAGTAATCACGCCTAAACTCTGGAACTTCCAAAGGGTCCTACACACCCTTGCTACAACTCAAGAAGTTCCCCGACATACCCGTCTCCACTCCAGAGGAAGCAGAGGGTCCGGCCACCTCCAGAGGAGCTCCGTTTCCTCCTCCAAGCTCGAGATGAGGGATACTTCTCTGCTTCCTCGGGAAAGAATTTCCGACGTTTCCGACGCATCTCAAGAGGAGGCGCGCTGCACAGGAAAGGCGAGAGGAACTCATGGGTCGTGCCACCATTCCAAGAGTCCCCCAGATGTCTCAGTCCATTCCAGAGGATCCTGTTTTCCCTGCACTGCTTCGACTTGCACGGCGAGGATCGCGGTGGCAGAGGCGAGGATCGCGGTGGTACGTGGGAGAGCCCTGTGGGAAAGCCTCGTCTGAAAGCCTCGAGGGAAAGCCACAGATCCCTTGATCCACGCGATGGGAAGCGTGACACTGCTGCTACAGCACGGGAGGAAAGCGCACGTGCATGCCCCCACTCGAGACGAGGACTGACTCCCCTGGGGAGACTCCAGAAGCACCTCAAGATGCATGTCAGCCCTGGAGAGGAATCTTCAGGTTCCGGCCCGACTCCACACAAGGTCTTAGGCCCTGGCATCGACGGGAGAGGAACAGCGACAGGCCCTCTAGCAACTCGCATGGGGACTGGCCTTTACTGAGGTCACCAGAGCGGGTCCATGAGGTCCCCGTCGTAAGTCGAGAGCACCTGCCGCAACTCGGTAAAATCCAGGAGGTTCTCCCCTCCAGGCGAGATGAGGCCCGTTTCCACTGAGGTGTCTCGAGGCTAATCACACGTGACCTCTGGAACTTCCAAAGAGTCTTTCACAGCCATGCTGCAACTCAAGAAGTTCCCCGACATACCCGTCTCCACTCAAGAGGAAGCACGAGGGTCCCGGCCACATCCAGAGGAGCTCCGTTTCCGGCTCGTAGCTCGAGAGAGGACGGATCCTTTCCCTGCTTGGTCCGGAAAGAATTCCCGGCATTCCCATCGCATCTCAAGAGGAGGCGCTCTCCAAAGGAAAGGGGAGAGGAACTGCAGGGTCGTGCCACCATTCCAAGACTCCCCCAGATATCTCAGTCCGTTCCACAGGAACCTGTTTTCCCTGCACTGCCTCGGCTTTCACGCCGAGGATCGACTCACACCACCGGGACACGTGGGACAGCGCTGTGGGAAAGCCTCGTGGGAAAGACTCGAGGGAAAGCCACAGATCCCTTCGTCCACGCAAGGGAAGCGTGACACTGCTGCTACAGCTCGGGAGGAAAGCGCACGTGCATGCCCCCACTCGAGACGAGGACTGACTCCCCTGGGGAGACTCAGGAAGTACCCCAAGATCCATGTCAGCACTGGAGAGGAATCCTCAGGTTCCGGCACCGACTTCACTCAAGGTCTTATGCCGGGGTCCAGCCCCGGTGGATCCAGGGAATTCGAAGGGTGGACGGCATTGGGGTGGAAAGACTTGTTTATTTATTAATGTAAGATTAGATTAGGAAACTATAGTATAGTAAGAAGATTAAGTGGAGTAAGAGGCTGAATAGCTTGGTTTACGCGGACGGCCAATAAAATTCCAGACAAGGAATTTGCACCACCTACGTTGGGCCGGCGGCCGCTTGAATATCTAAGGGTGCCTCGCCTTAAGCGCCCTTTCGTGCGGGTCTTAACAGCCAGGGCAAGTAAGTAGACCTGGCGAGCCTCCGCACTCCAGGTGGAGATTCAGCCTGAAGTTAAAGTAAAGAGCAGAGAGAAGGAAAGGTAGAGAAGAAGAAAGAGAGAGAAAGACACGGGGGGAGCCAGAGTCCCAAGAAACCAGGCTGAGAGACTAGTTCGAGATCTGGTCCGAGAAATTGGCCCCCGGCCCCTGGCCTCCTCCTTTATTGTTCAGAAGGTCTTTTATACTTTTGATAAAACATGGAGATCAATGGATAACACAAAATTATGTAGTGTTCGCAATCCAGATTCTTTCTGTATATCATTTTGTATACAAAAGGTCTCAGGTGATTTACATTATCTTCTGGCCAAGAGGCTTGTTAACACTTTTTGGCTCTCTTCCTTAATGAATGTTAATTTTGTTTCCCCTGAAGTGTTTTTCTTTAATCTGCATCTCCTTAAAGCATTAAAGTTACATCTCTATAGAACAAAGGTGCAGTGGGTTATAACAAAGAAGGTACTTAACTCAAAGTTCTAATGTTGCTAATACCAGGTCTACTACTTGTTTTTCTATATACCAACTATATCTAAAAATAAAGGATATGAAAATTTGGCAGCAAGCATTGACCCAAAAAATGAAACTTTTAATCAGTCCTATTCTAAAGATTTTGACTCCTCTGAAGCTCCTGCATTCCTAGGATGTTTTAAGCTGTGCCTCCTGCGGTCAGGAGGCCTCAAACAATCACAAGCGCAGCTGTACGAGTCCTACAGGCAGGCTAGAAAGCCATCAGAGGGTTTTTGGATTGAAACACTCTTTCAAATGCAGAAGACTAATGCCCTGAATTGACTTTTTCCAGAAAAGGTCAGAAGAGTGAAAAAGCAGAGCACAAAAACCGGCAGATTTTTGTTGGGTACATGCTTAAAAATTTCCAGAGGGGTCCCTGAAGTCTGAGCACGCCTTGCGTATGTCAGCTTCCTTCCTCATAACCTTGTCACGGGCGCGGCTTCCTCACACTGGCTCCCGGCAGTCTTAGGCCCCGGCATCGACGGGAGAGGAATCCCGAGAGGCCCCGAGCAACTCGTAAGGGGAATGGCCTTTCCTGAGGCCACCAGAGCGGGTCCCTGAGGTCCTCGTCGTAAGTCGAGAGCACCTGCCGCAACTCGAGAAAATCCAGGAGTTTCTCCCCACCAGGCGAGATGAGGCCCATTTCCGCTGAGGCGTCTCGAGGCTAATCACACCTAACCTCTGGAACTTCCAAAGGGTCCTTCACACCCTTGCTGCAACTCAAGAAGTTCCCCGACATACCCGTCTCCACTCGAGAGGAAGCACGAGAGTCCCGCCCACATCCAGAGGAGCCCCATTTCCGCCTCCTAACTCGAGAGGAGGGATCCTTTCCCTGCATGGTCGGGAAAGAATTCCCGGCGTTCCCGTCGCATCTCAAGTGGAGGCGCTCTCCACAGGAAGGGCGAGAGGAACTCCAGGGTCGTGCCACCATTCCCAGAGTCCCCCAGATATCTCAGTCCATTCCAGGGATACCTGTTTTCCTGCACTGCCTCGACTTTCAAGCCGAGGATCGACTCACACCACGGTGGAACGTGGGACAGCCCTGTGGGAAAGCCTCGTGGGAAAGCCTCATGGGAAAGCCTCGAGGGAAAGCCACAGATCCCTTGATCCACGCGAAGGGAAGCGTGACACTGCTGCTGCAGCTCGGGAGGAAAGCACACGTGCATGCCCCCACTCGAGACGAGGACTGACTCCCCTGGGGAGACTCCAGAAGTACCCTAAGATCCATGTCAGCAATGGAGAGGAATCCTCAGGTTCCGGCACCGACTCCACACAAGGTATTAGGCCCCGGCATCGATGGAAGAGAAATCCCGAGAGGCCCCGAGCAACTCGCATGGGGACTGGCCTTTCGTGAGGCCACCAGAGCGGGTCCCTGAGGTCCACGTCATAAGTCGAGAGCACCTGCCGCAACTCGAGAAAATCCAGGAGGTTCTCCCCTCCAGACGAGATGAGGCCCATTTCCGCAGAGGCGACTCGAGGCTAATCACACCTAACCTCTGGACCTTCCAAAGGCCCTTCACACCCTTGCTGCAACTCAAGAAGTTCCCCGACATACCCGTCTCCACTCGAGAGGAAGCACGAGAGTCCCGCCCACATCCAGAGGAGCCCTGTTTCCGCATCCTAGCCCGACAGGAGGGATCCTTTCCCTGCGTGTTCGGAAAAGAATTCCCGGCGTTCCCGTCACATCTCAAGAGGGGCGCTCTCCACAGGAAAGGCGAGAGGGTCGTGTCACCATTCCTAGAGCCCCCAGATGTCTCAGTCCATTCCAGGGAAGCCTGTTTCCCCGGCACAGCCTCGACTTTCAAACTGAGGATCGACTGACACCACGGTGGCATGTGGGACATCACTGTGGGAAAGCCTCGTGGGAAAGCCTGGTGGGAAAGTGTCGTGGGAAAGCGTCGTGGGAAAGCCTCGAGGGAAAGCCACGGATCCTTGATCCTAGCGAAGGGAAGCTCAACACTGCTGCTACAGCTCGGAGGAAAGCGCACGTGCATGCACCGACTCGAGATGAGGACTGACTCCCATGGGCAGACTCCAGAAGTACCCCAAGATACATGTCAGCACTGGAGAGGAATCCTCAGGTTTTGGCACAGACTACACACAAGATCTTAGGTCCCGGCATCGACGGAGAGGAATCCCGAGAGGCCCATGAGCAACTCGCATGGGGACTTCCCTTTCTTGAGGCCACAAGAGCGGGTCCCTGATATTCCCGTCGTAAGTCGAGACAATCTGCTGCAACTCGAGAAAATCCGGGAGGTTTCCCCTCCAGGCGAGATGAGGCCCTTTTCCGCTGAGGCGTCTCGAGGCTAATCACACCTAACCTCTGGAACTTCCAAACGGTTATTCAAACCCGTGCTGCAACTCAAGAAGTTCACCGACATACCCGTCTCCACTTGAGAGGAAGCACGAGAGTCCCGCTCACATCCAGAGGAGCCCCGTTTCCGCCTCCAAGCTCGAGAGGAGGGATCCTTTCCCTGCCTCGGGAAAGAATTCCTGGGGTTCCCATAGCATTTCAAGAGGAGGCGCTCTCCACAGG
>NW_017190313.1:0-11352 GCF_001704415.2 Capra hircus | reverse complement strand
GCAACTCAAGAAGTTCCCCGACATACCCGTCTCCACTTGAGAGGAAGCACGAGAGTCCCGCTCACATCCAGAGGAGCCCGTTTCCGCCTCCTAGCTCGAAGGAGGGATCCATTCCTTGCGTGGTCGAGAAAATTTCCCGGCGTTCCCGACGCATCTCAAGAGGTCGCGCTCTCCAGAGGAAAGGCGAGAGGAACTCCATGGTCGTGCCACCATCCCAGAGTCCCCCAGATGTCTCAGTCCATTCCAGGGAGACCTGTTTTCCCTGCACGCCTCGACTTTCAAGCCGAGGATCGACTAACACCACGGTGGCACGGGACAGCCCTGTGGGAAAGCCTCGTGGGAAAGCCTTGTTGGAAAGCCTCGTGGGAAAGCCTTGAGGGAAGCCACTGATCCCTTGATCCACGCGACTGGAGCATGACACTGCTGCTACAGCTAGGGAGGAAAGCACAGGTGCATGCCCCCA
Organism: Capra hircus; assembly: GCF_001704415.2. Lineage (NCBI taxonomy): Eukaryota > Metazoa > Chordata > Mammalia > Artiodactyla > Bovidae > Capra > Capra hircus. Next base: position 10,889 of record NW_017190313.1, on the reverse strand, counting down.
CTCGAGACGAGGACTGACTCCCTGGGGAGACTCCAGAAGTACCCCAAGATCATGTCAGCACTGCAGAGGAAACCTCAGGTTCCGGCACTGACTCCACACAAGGTCTTAGGCCCCGCATCGACGGGAGAGGAATCCCGAGAGGCCCCGAGCAATTCGCATGGGGAGTGGCCTTTTCTGAGGCCCCCAGAGCGGGTCGTTGAGGTCCCCGTCGTAAGTCGAGAGCAACTGCCCTATCTCGAGAAATCCAGGAGGTTCCCTCCAGGCGAGATGAGGCCCATTTCTGCTGAGGCGTCTCGAGGCTCACACCTAATCTCTGGAACTTCCAAACGGCTTCACACTCTGGCTGCAACTCAAGATTTCCCCTACATACCGTTTCCACTCGAGAGGAAGCACGAGAGTCCCGCCCACATCCAGAGGAGCCCCGTTTCCTACTAGCTCGAGAGGAGGGATCCTTTCCCTGCGTCATCGGAAAGAAATCCCGGTTCCCGTCGCATCTCAAGAGGAGGCGCTCTCCACAGGAAAGGCGAGAGGAACTCCAGGGTCGTGCCACCATTCCCAGAGGCCGCTGGATGTCTCAGTCCATTAGGGAAAACTTTTTTCCCTGCACTGCCTCGACTTTCAAGCCGGATCGACTCACACCACGTGGCACGTGGGACAGCCCTGGGAAAGCTCTGGGAAAAAGACACAGATCCCTTGATCCACGCGAAGGGAAGCGTGCTACAGCTCGGGAGGAAAGCGCACGTGCATGCCCCACTCGAGACGAGGACCCTCCGACTCAGTACCCCAAGATCAATGTCAGCCCTGGACAGGAATCCTCTGGTTCCGGCACCTACTCCACACAAGGTCTTAGGCATCGACGGGAGAGGAATCCCGAGAGGCCCCAAGCAACTCGCATGCGGACTGGCCTTTCCTGAGGCCACCAAAGCGGGTCCCTGAGGTCCCCGTCGTAAGTTGAGAGCACCTTCCGCAATTCGAGAAAATCCAGGAGGTTTTCCCCTCCAGGCGAGATGAGGCCCATTTCCGCTGAGGCGTCTCGAGGCTAATCACACCTAACCTCTGGAACTTCCAAAGGGTCATTCACACCCTTGCTGCAACTCAAGAAGTTCCCAGACATATCCGTCTCCACTGAGAGGAAGCACGAGAGTCCCGCCCACATCCAAAGGAGCCCCGTTTCCGTCTCCTAGCTCGAGAGGAGGATCCTTTCCCAGCGTGGTCGGGAAAGAATTCCCCGCGTTCCCGTTGCATCTCAACAGGAGGCGCTCTCCACAGGAAAGGCGAGAGGAACTCCAGGGTCGTGCCACCATTCCCAGAGTCCCCTGGATGTCTCAGTCCATTCCAGGGAAAACTGTTTTCCCTGCACTGCCTCGACTTTCAAGCCGAGGATCGACTCACACCACGATGGCACGTGGGACAGCCCTGTGGGAAAGCCTCGTGGAAAGCCTCGAGGGAAAGCCACAGATCCCTTTATCCACGCGTAGGGAAGCGTGACACTGCTGCTACGGCTCGGGAGGAAAGCGCACGTGCATGCCCCCACTCGAGACGGGGACTGACTCCCCTGGGGAGACTGCAGAAGTACCCCAAGATCCATGTCAGTAGGGAGAGGAACCCTCAGGTTCCGGCACCGACTCCACACAAGGGCTTAGGCCCCAGCATCGAAGGGAGAGGTATCCGAGAGGCCCCGAGCAACTCGCCATGGGGACTGGCTTCCTGAGGCCCACCAGAGCGGGTCCTGAGGTCCCCCGTCGTAAGTCGAGAGCACCTGCCGCAACTCGAGAAAATCCAGGAGGTTTCTCCTCCTCCAGGCGAGATGAGGCCCATTTCCGCTGAGGCCGTCTCCAGGATATTCACCTTACCTAACTCTGGAACTTCCAAAGGGTTCTTCACACCCTTGTCTGCAACTCAAGAAGTTCCCCGACATACCTGTCTCTCCCTCGAGAGGAAGCACGAGAGTCCCGCCACAATCCAGAGGGGCCCCGTTTCCGCCTGCTACCTCGAGAGGAGGTATCCGCTTTCCCTTCGTAGGTCCGGGAAAGAATTCCCCGGCGTTCCCGGACCCATCTCAAGAGGAGGCCTCTCTGTACAAGAAAGGCGAGAGGAACTCCAGGGTCGGTGCCCCACCATTCCCCAGAGTCCCCCAGATGTCTCAGTACATTCCAAGGGACAATCCTGTTTTCCCCTGCACTGCCTCGACTTTCAAGCCGAGGATCGACTCACAACATGGTGACAGGTGGGACAGCCCTGTGGAAAAGCCTCGTGGGAAAGCCTCGTGGGAAAGCCTCGAGGGAAAGCCGCATACCCTTGATCCACGCATAGGGAAGCGTGACACTGCTGCTACAGCTCGCGAGGAAAGGGCACGTGCATGCCCCCACTCGAGACGAGGACTGACTCCCCTGGGGAGACACCAGAAGTACCCCAAGGTCCATGTCAGCACTGGAGAGGAATCCTCAGGTTCCGGCACCGAGTCCACACAAGGTCTTAGGCCCCGGCATCGACAGGAGAGGAATCCCGAGAGGCCCCCGAGCAACTCGCATGGGGACTGGCCTTTCCTGAGTGCCACCAGAGCGGGTCCCTGAGGTCCCCGTCGTAAGTCGAGAGCACCTGACGCAACTCGAGAAATCCAGGAGGTTCTCCCCTCCAGGCGAGATGAGGCCCATTTCCGCTGAGGAGTCTCGAGGCTAATCACATCTAACATCTGGAACTTCCAAAGGGTCCTTCACACCCTTGCTGCAACTCAAGAAGTTCCCCGACATACCCGTCTCCACTGGAGAGGAAGCACGAGAGTCCCGCCCACATCCAGAGGAGCCCCGTTTCCGCCTCCTAGTTCGAGGGAGGGATCCTTTCCCAGCGTGGTCGGGAAAGAATTCCCGGCGTTCCCGTTGCATCTCAAGAGGAAGCGCTCTCCACAGGAAAGGCGAGAGGAACTCCAGGGTCGTGCCACCATTCCCAGAGTCCCCGGATGTCTCAGTCCATTCCAGGGAAAACTGTTTTTCCCTGCACTGCCTCGACTTTCAAGCCGAGGATCGACTCACACCACGGTTGCACGTGGGACAGCCCTGTGGGAAAGCCTCGTGGGAAAGCTTCGAGGGAAAGACACAGATCCCTTGATCCACGCGAAGGGAAGCGCGACACTGCTGCTACAGCTCGGGAGGAAAGCGCACGTGCATGCCTCCACTCGAGACCAGAACTGACTGCCCTGGGGAGAATCCAGAAGTACCCTCAAGATCCATGTCTGCACTGGAGAGGAATCCTCAGGTTCCGGCACTGAGTCCACACAAGGTCTTAGGCCCCAGCATCGACGGGAGAGGAATCCCGAGAGGCCCCGAGCAACTCCCATGGGGACTGGCCTTTACTGAGGCCACCAGAACGGATCCCTGAGGCCCCTTCGTAAGTCGAGAGCACCTGCCGCAACTCGAGAAAATCCAGGAGGTTCTCCCCTCCAGACGAGATGACGCCCATTTCCGCTGAGGCAAGTAGGGGGTAATCACACTTAAACTCTGGAACTTCCAAAGGGTCTTTCACACCCTTGCTGCACCTCAAGAAGTTCCCCGACATACCCGTCTCCACTCTAGAGGAATGGGAGAGTCCCGCCCATATCCAGAGTGGCCCCGTTTCCGCCTGCTAGCTCGAGAGGAGGGTTCCTTTCCCTGCGTGGTCGGGAAAGAATTCCTAGCGTTCCCGTCGCATCTCAAGACGAGGCGCTCTCCACAGGAAAGGCGAGAAGAACTCCAGGATCAGGCCCCATTCCCAGAGTCCCCAAGATGTCTCAGTCCATTCCAGGGAAACCTGTTTTCCCTGCACTGCCTCGACTTTCAAGCCGAGGATCGACTCACACCACGGTGGCACATGGGACAGCCCTGTGGGAAAGCCTCGTGGGAAAGCCACAGATCCCTTGATCCTCGCGAAGGGAAGCGTGACACTGCTGCTACAGCTCGGGAGGAAAGCGCACGTGCATGCCCCCACTCGAGACGAGGACTGACTCCCCTGGGGAGACTCCAGAAGTACCCCAAGATCCATGTCAGCACTGGAGAGGAATCCTCAGGTTCCGGCACCGAATCCACACAAGGTCTTATGCCGGGGTCCAGCCCCGGTGGATCCAGGGAATTCGAAGGGTGGACGGCGTTGGTGTGGAAAGACTTGTTTATTTATTGATGTAAGATTACATTAGGAAACTATAGTGTAGTAAGAAGATTAAGTGGAGGAAGAGTGGTGAATAGCTTGGTTTTCGCGGACGGCCAATAAAATTCCAGACAAGGAATTTGCACCACCTACGTTGGGCCACCGGCGCCCGCTTGAATATCTAAGGGTGCCTCGCCTTAAGCTCCCTTTCATGCGGGTCTTAACAGCCAGGCCAAGTAAGTAGACCTGGCGAGCCTCCGCACTCCATGTGGAGATTCAGCCTGAAGTTATAGTAAAGAGCAGAGAGAAGGAAAGGTAGAGAAGAAGAAAGAGGGAGAAAGACACAGGGGGAGCCAGAGTCCCAAGAAACCAGGCTGAGAGACTAGTTCGAGAAGCTGGTCCGAGAAACTGGCCCCCGGCCCCTGGCCTCCTCCTTTATTGTTCAGAAGGTCTTTTATACTTTTGATAATACATGGAGATCAATGGATAACACAAAATTATGTAGTGTTCGCAACCCAGATTCTTTCTGTATATCATTTTGTATACAAAAGGTCTCAGGTAATTTACATTATCTTCTGGCCAAGAGGATTGTTAACACTTTTTGGCTCTCTTCCTTAATGAATGTTAATTTTGTTTCCCCTGAAGTGTTTTTCTTTAATCTGCATCTCCTTAAAGCACTAAAGTTACATCTCTATAGAACAAAGGTGCAGTGGGTTATAACAAAGAAGGTACTTACATCAAAGATCTAATGTTGCTAATACCAGGTCTACTACTTGTTTTTTCACATACCAACTATATCTAAAAATAAAGGATATGAAAATTTGGCAGCAAGCATTGACCCAAAAAATGAAACTTTTAATCAGTCCTATTCTAAAGATTCTGACTTCTCAGAAGCTCCTGCATTCCTAGGATGTTTTAAGCTTCCTGTGCCTCCGGCGGTCAGGAGGCCTCAAACAATCACAAGCGCAGCTGTACGAGTTCTACAGGCAGGCTAGAAAGCCATCAGAGGGTTTTTGGATTGAAACACTCTTTCAAATGCAGAAGACTAACGCCCTGAATTGACTTTTTCCAGAAAAGGTCAGAAGAGTGAAAAAGTAGAGCACAAAAACCGGCAGATTTTTGTTGGGGTACATGCTTAAAAATTTCCAGAGGGGTCCCTGAAGTCTGAGCACGCCTTGCGTATGTCAGCTTCCTTCCTCATAACCTTGTCACGGGCGGGCTTCCTCACACTGGCTCCCGGCAGGCTTAGGCCCCGGCATCGACGGGAGAGGAATCCCGAGAGGCCCCCGAGGAACTCGCTTGGGGACTGGCCTTTCCTGAGGCCACCAGAGCGGGTCCGTGAGGTCCCCGTCGTAAGTCAAGAGCACATGCCCCAACTCGAGAAAATCCAGGAGGTTCTCCCCTCCAGGCGACATGAGGCCCATTTCCGCTGAGGCGTCTCAAGGCTAATCACACCTAACATCTGGAACTTACAAAGGGTCTTTCACACCCTTGCTGCAACTCAAGAAGTTCCCCGACATACCCGTCTCCACTCGAGAGGAATCACGAGAGTCCCGCCCTCATCCAGAGGAGTCCCGTTTCCGCCTCATAGCTAGAGAGGAGGGATCCTTCCCCTGCGTGGTCGGGAAAGAATTCCCGGCATTTCCGTCGCATCTCAAGAGGAGGCGCTCTCCACAGGAAAGGCGAGAGGAACTCCAGGGTCGTGCCACCATTCCCAGATCCCCCAGATATCTCAGTCCATTCCAGGGAAACCTGTTTTCCCTGCACTGCCTCGACTTTCAAGCCGAAGATCGACTCACACCACGGTGGCACGTGGGACAGCCCTGTGGGAAAGCCTCCTGGGCAAGCCTGGAGGGAAACCACAGATCCCTTGATCCACGCGAAGGGAAGCGTGACACTGCTGCTACTCCTCGGAGGAAAGCGCACGTGCATGCCGCAACTCGTGACGAGGACTGACTCCCCTGCGGAGACTCCAGAAGTACCCCAAAATCCATGTCAGCACTGGAGAGGAATCCTAAGGTTCCGCCACCGACTCCACACAAGGTCTTAGGCCCCGGCATCGACAGGAGAGGAATCCCGAGAGGCCCCCTAGCAACTCGCATGGGGACTGGCCTTTCCTGAGGCCACCAGAGCGGGTCCCTGTGGTCCCCGTCGTAAGGCGAGAGCACCTGCCGCAACTCGAGAAAATCCAGGAGGTTCTCCCCTCCAGGCGAGATGAGGCCCATTTCCGCTGAGGCGTCTGGAGGCAAATCACACCTAACCTCTGGAACTTCCAAAGGGTCCTTCACGCCCCTTGCCTGCAACTCTACAAGTTCCCCGACATGCCCATCTCCACTCGAGAGGAAGCACTAGAGTCAGGCCCACATCCAGAGGAGCCCCGTTTCCGCCTCCTAGCTCGAGAGGAGGTATCCTTTCCCTTCGTGGTCGGGAGAGAATTCCCCGAGTTCCCGTCGCATCTCTAGAGGAGGCGCTCTCCAGAGGAAAGGCGAGAGGAACTCCAGGGTCGTGCCACCATTTCCCAGAGCCCCCCAGATGTCTCAGTCCATTCCAGGGAAACCTGTTTTCCCTGCACTGCCTCGACTTTCAAACCAAGGATCGAGACACACCACGGTGGCACGTGGGACAGCCCTGTGGGAAAGCCTCGTGGGAAAGCCTCGAGGGAAAGCCACAGATCCCTTGATCCACGCGAAGGGAAGAGTGACACTGCTGCTTACAGCTCGGGAGGAAAGCGCAAGTGCATGCCCCCACTCGAGACGAGGACGGACTCCCCGCGGGAGACTCCAGAAGTACCCCAAGATCCATGTCAGCACTGGAGAGGAATCCTCAGGTTCCGGCACGGACTCCACACAAGGTCTTAGGCCCCGGCATCGACGGGAGAGGAATCCCGAGAGGCCCCAGTGGAACTAGCATGGGGACTCTTCTTTCCTGAGGCCACCAGAGCGGGTCCCTGAGTTCCCCGTCGTAAGTCTAGAGCACCTGCCGCAAACTCGAGAAAATCCAGGAGGTTCTCCCCTCCAGGCGAGATGAGGCCCATTTCCGCTGAGGCGTCTCGAGGCTCATCACACCTAACCTCTGGAACTTCCAAAAGGTCTATCACACCCTTGCTGCAAATCAAGAAGTTCCCCAACTTACCTGTCTCCACTCGAGAGGAAGCACGAGAGTCCCGCCCTCATCCAGAGGAGCCCCGTTTCCGCCTCCTAGCTCGAGGGCAGGGATCCTTTCCCTGCGTGGACGGGAAAGAATTCCCGGCGTTCCCGTCGCATCTCAAGAGGAGGCGCTCTCCACAGGAAAAGCAAGAGGAATTCCAGGGTCGTGTCACCATTCCCAGAGTCCCCCAGATGTCTCAGTCCATTCCAGGGAAACCTGTTTTCCCTACACTGCCTCGACTTTCAACCCGAGGATCGACTCACAACACGGTGGAACATGGGACAGCCCTGTGGGAAAGCCTCGTGGGAAAGCCTAGCGGGAAAGCCTCGAGGGAAATCCACAGATGCCGTGGTCCAGGCGAACGGAAGCGCAACACTTCTGCTACAGCTGGGGAGGAAAGCACACGTGCATGTCCCCACTCGAGACGAGGACTGACTCCCCTGGGGAGACTCCAGAAGTACCGCCCAAGATCCATGTCAGCACTGGAGAGCAATCCTCAGGTTCCGGCACCGACTCCACACGAGGTCTTATGCCCCGGCATCGACGAGAGAGGAATCCCAAGAGGCACCCGAGCAATTCGCATGGGGACTGGTCTTTCGTGAGGCCACCAGAGCGGGTCCCTGAGGTACCCGTCGTAAGCCGAGAGCGCCTGCCACAACTCAAGAAAATCCAGGAGTTTCTCCCCTCCAGGCGAATGAGGCCCATTTCCACTGAGGTGTTTCGAGGCTAATCACACCTAACCTCTGAAAATTCCAAACGGTCCTTCACGCCATTGCTGCAACTCAAGAAGTTCCCCGACATACCCGTCTCCACTCGAGAGGTAGCACGACAGTCACGAACACATCCAGAGGAGCCCAGTTTCCGCCTCCTAGCTCGAGAGGAGGGATCCTTACCCTGCGTTTTCGGGAAAGAATTCCCGGCGTTCCGTAGCATCTCAAGAGGAAGCGCTCTCCACAGGAAAGGCGAGAGGAACTCCAGGGTCGTGCCACCATTCCCAGAGTCCCCCAGAGGTCTCAGTCCATTCCAGGGAAACCTGTTTTCCATGCACTGCCATGACTTTCAAGCCGAGAAACGACTCACACAACGGTGGCATTTGGGACAGCCGTGTGGGAAACCCTCGTGGGAAAGCCTCGAGGGAAAGCCACAGATCCCTTACTGCCCGCGAAGGGAAGCGCGACACTGCAGCTAGAGCTCAGGAGTAGAGCCCACCTGCATGCCCCCATTCGAGACGAGGACTGACTCCCGTGGGGAGACTCCAGAAGTACCCCAAGATCCATGTCAGCACTGGAGAGGAATCCTCAGGTTCCGGCACCCACTCCACACGAGATCGTAGGCCCCGGCATCGACGGGAGAGGAATTCCGAGAGGTCCCCGAGCAACTGGCCTGGGGACTGGCCTTTCTTGAGGCCACCAGAGCGGGTCCCTGAGGTCCCCGTGGTAAGTCGAGAGCACCGGCCGTAACTCTTGAAAATCCAGGAGGTTCTCCCCTCCAGGCGAGATGAGGCCCTTTTCGGATGAGGCTCCTCTAGGCTAATCACACCTAAACGCTGGAATTTCCCAAGGATCCTTAACACCCTTGCTGCAAGGCAAGAAGTTCCTCCGACATACCCGACTCCACTCGAGAAGAAGGACGAGAGTCCCGCCCACATCCAGAGGAGCCCTGTTTCCGCCTCATAGCTCTAGAGGAGTGATCCTTTCCCTGCGTGGTCGGGAAAGAATTCCCGGCGTTCTTGTCGCATCTCAAGAGGAGGCGCTCACCACTTGAAACGCGAGAAGAACTCCAGGTTCGTGCCACCGTTCCACACTCCCCAGATGTCTCAGTCCATTCCAGGGAAACCTGTTTTCCCTGCACTGCCTCGACTTTCAAGCCGAGGATCGACGCACACCTCGGTGGCACGTGGGACCGCCCTGTGGGAAAGCCTCGTGGGAAAGCCTCGTGGGAAAGCCTCTAGGGAAAGACACAGATCCCTTGATCCACCGCGAAGGTAAGCGTGACACTGCTGCTTCAGCTCGGGAGGAAATCGCACGTGCATGCCCCAACTCGAGACGAGGACTGACTCCCCTGGGGAGACTCCAGAAGTACCCAAGATCCATGCCGGCACTGTAGAGGAATCCTCAGGTTGCCACACTGACTCCACACAAGTCCTTAGGCCCAAGCATCGAAGGGAGAGAAATCCCTAGAGGCCCCCGAGCAACTCGCAATGGGACGGCCTTTCCTGAGGCCACCAGAGTGGGTCCCTGAGGTCCCAGTCGTAAGTCGAGAGCACCTGCCGCAACTCGAGAAAATCCAGGAGGTTCTCCCCTCCAGGCGAGAAGAGTCTCATTTCCGCTGAGGTTTCTCGAGGCTAATCACACCTTACCTCTGGAACTTCCAAAGGGTCCTTCACACCCTTGCTGCAACTCAAGAAGTTCCCCGACATACCCGTCGCCACTCGACAGGAAAGCACGAGAATCCCACCCACACCCAGAGGAACCCTGTTTCCGCGTCCTAGCTCGAGAGGTGGGATCCTTTCCCTGCGTGGTCGGGATAGAATACCCGGTGTTCCCGTCACATCTCAAGAGGAGGCGCTCTCCACAGGAAAGGCGAGAGGAACTCCAGGGTCGTGCCACCATTCCCAGAGTCCCCTGGATGTCTCAGTCCATTCCAGGGAAACCTTTTTTCCCTGCACTGCCTTGACTTTCAAGCCGAGGATCGACTCACACCACGGTGGCACGTGGGACAGCCCTGAGGGAAAGCCTCGTGGAAAAGCCTCTTGGGAAGCCACAGATCCCTTGATCCACGCGAAGGGAAGCTTGACACTGCTACTACAGCTCGGGAGGAAAGCGCACGTGCATCGACCCACTCGAGACAAGGACTGACTCCACTGGGGAGACTCCAGAAGTACCCCAAGATCCTTGTTAGCACTGGAGAAGAATCCTCAGGTTACGGCACCGACTCAACACAAGGTCCTAGGCCCGCATCGACGGCGGAGGAAAACCGAGAGGCCCCGAGCAACTCGCATGGGGACTGGCCTGTCCTGAGGCCACCAGAGCGGGTCCCTGAGGACCCCATCGTAAGTCGAGAGCGCCTGCCGCAACTCGAGAAAATCCAGGAGGTTCTACCCTCCAAGCGAGATGAGGCCCATTTCTGCTTAGGCAAATAGGGGGTAATCACACTAAACTCTGGAATTTCCTAAGGGTCCTTCACACCCTTGCTGCAACTCAAGAAGTTCCCCGACATACCCGTCTCCACTCAAGAGGAACACGAGAGTCCCGCCCACTTCCAGAGTGGCCCCGTTTCCGCCTGCTAGCTCGAGAGGAGGGATTCTTTCCCTGCGTGGTCGGGAAAGAATTCCTAGCGTTCCTGTCGCATCTCAAGAGGAGGCGCTCTCCACAGGAAGGCGAGAGGAACTCCAGGATCAGGCCCCATTCCCAGAGTCACCCTGATTTCTCAGTCTATTCCAGGGAAACCTGTTTTCCCTGCACTGCTTCGACTTTCAAGTCGCGGATCAACTCACACCACGGTGGCACGTGAGACAGCCCTGTGGGGAAGCCTCGTGGGAAAGTCTTGGGGTGAGGGAAAGCCACAGATCCCTTGATCCACGCGAAGGTAGCGTGACACTGCTGCTACAGCTCGGGAGGAAAGCA
>NW_017190312.1:0-11352 GCF_001704415.2 Capra hircus | reverse complement strand
TCCCCATGGAGTCAGTCCTCGTCTCGAGTGGGGCATGCACGTGTGCTTTCCTCCGCGCAGTAGCAGCAGTGTCACTCTTCCCTACGCGTGGATCAAGGGATCTGTGGCTTTCCCTCGAGGCTTTCCCACGAGGCTTTCCCACGAGGCTTTCCCACAGGGCTGTCCAACGTGCCCTCGCGGTGTGAGTCCATCCCGGCTTGAAAGTCGAGGCAGTGCAGGGAAAACAGGTTACCCTGGAATGGACTGAGACATCTGGGGGACTCTGGGAATGGGGCCTGATACTGGAGTTCCTCTTGCCTTTCCTGTGGAGAGCGCCTACACTTGAGATGAGACGGGAACGCTAGAATTCTTTCCTGACCACGCAGGGAAAGGATGCCTCCTCTCGAGCTAGCAGGTGGAAACGGGGCCACTCTGGATATGGGCGGGACCCTCAGGTTCCTCTCAAGTGGAGACGGGTATGTCAGGGGAACTTCTTGTAGTTGCAGCAAGGGTGTGAAGGACCCTTTGGAAGTTCCAGAGGTTTAAGGTGTGATTAGCCCTCTTGTTGCCCTCAGCGGAAATGGACCTCATGTCACCTGGAGGGGAGAAAATCCTGGGATTTTCTCGAGTTGCGGCAGGTGCTCTCGACTTACGATGGGGTCCTCAGGTACCCGCTCTGGTGGCCTCAGGAAAGGCCAGTCCCCAATCGAATTGCACGGGGGCCTCTCGGGATTCCTCTCCCGTCGATGCAGGGGCCTAAAATCTTGTGTGGAGTGGGTGCTGGAACCTGAGGATTCCTCTCCAGTGCAGACATGGATCTTGGGGTACTTCTGGAGTCTCCCCAGTGGAGTCAGCCCTCGTATCGAGTGGGGGAATGCACGTGCGCTTTCCTCCCAAGCTGTAGCAGCAGTGTCGCGCTTCCCATTCGCGTAGGATCAAGGGATCTGTGGCTTTCCCCTCGAGGCTTTCCCACGAGGCTTTCCCACGAGGCTTTCCCACGAGGCTTTCCCACAGGGCTGTCCCACGTGCCACCGTGGTGTGAGTCGATCCTCGGCTTGAAAGTCAAGGCAGTGCAGGGAAAACTGGTTTCCCTGGAATGGACGCAGGCATTTGGGGAACTCTGGGAATGGTAGCACGACCCTGGAGCTCCTCTCGACTTTCCTGTGGAGATCGCCTGCTCTTGAGATGCGACGAGAACACCTGGGAATTCTTTCCCCGACCACGCAGGGAAAGGATCCCTCCTCTCGACCTAGGAGACTGAAACGGGGCTCCTTTGGATGTGGGCGGGACTCTCGTGCTTTCTCTCGAGTGGAGACGGGTATGTCGGGGGAACTTCTTGAGTTGCAGCAAGGGTGTGAAGTACCCTTTGGAAGTTCCAGAGGTTAGGTGTGATTAGCCTCGAGACGCCTCAGCGGAAATGGGCCTCATCTCGCCTGCAGGGGAGAACCTCCTGGATGTTCTCGAGTTGCGGCTGGTGCTCTCGACTTACGTCGGGGACCTCAGGGACCCGCTCTGGTGGCCTCAGGAAAGGTCAGTCCCCATGCCAGTTGCTCGGGGGCCCCTCGGGATTCCTCTCCCGTCGATGCCGGGGCCTAAGACCTTGTGTGGAGTCAGTGCCGGAACCTGAGGATTCCTCACCAGTGCTGACATGGATCTTGGGGTACTTCTGGAGTCTCCCCAGGGGAGTCAGTCCTGGTATCGAGTGGGGCATGCACGTGTGCTTTCCTCTCGAGCTTTAGCAGCAGTGTCGCTCTTCCATTCGCGTGGATCAGGGGATCTGTAGCTTTCACTCGAGGCTTTCCCACGAGGCTTTCCCACGAGGCTTTCCCCGAGGCTTTCCCACGAGGCTTTCCCACAGGGCTGTCCCACATGCCACAGTGGAGTGAGTCGATCCTGGGCTTGAAAGTGGAGGCAGTGTAGGGAAAACAGGTTTCCCTGGAATGGACTGAGACATCTGGGGGACTCTGGCAATGGTGGCACGACCCTGGAGTTCCTCTCGCCTTTCCTGTGGAGAGCGCCTCCTCTTGAGATGCGACGGGAACGCCGGGAATTCTTTCCCGACCACGCAGGGAAAGGATCCCTCCTCTCAAGCTAGGAGGCGGAAACGGGGCTCCTCTGGGTGTGGGCGGGACTCTTGTGCTTCCACTCGAGTGGAGGCGGGTATGTCGGGGAACTTCTTGAGTTGCAGCAAGGGTGTGAAGGACCCTTTGTAAGTTCCAGAGGCAGGTGTGATTAGCCTCGAAACGCCTCAGCGAAAGTGAGCCTCATCTCGCCTGGATGGGAGAACCTTCTGGATTTTCTCGAGTTGTGGCAAGTGCTCTCGACTTACGACGGGGACCTCAGGGACCCGCTCTGGTGGCCTCAGGAAAGGCCAGTCCCCATGCGAGATGCTCAGGGACTTCTCGGGATTCCTCTCCCGTAGATGCAGGGGCCTAAGATATTGTGTGGAGTGGGTGCCGGAACCTGAGGATTCCTCTCCAGAGCTTACGTGGATCTTGGGGTACTTCTGGAGTCTACCCAGGGGAGTCAGTCCTCATCTCGAGTTGGGGCATGCACGTGCGCTTTCCTCCCAAGCTGTAGCAGCGGTGTCGCGCTTCCCTTCACGTGGATCAAGGGATCTGTGGCTTTCCCTCGAGGCTTTCCCACGAGGCTTTCCCACAGGGCTGTCCCACGTGCCACCGTGGTGTGAGTCGATCCTCGGCTTGAAAGTAGAGGCAGTGCAGGGAAAACAGGTTTCCCTGGAATGGACTGAGATATCTGGGGGACTCTGGGAATGGTGGCAGGACCCTGGAGTTCCTCTTGCCATTCCTGTGTAGAGCGCCTCCTCTTGAGATGCGGCGGAAACGCCGGGAAATCTTTCCCGACCACGCAGGGAAAGGATCCCACCTCTCGAGCTAGGAGGCGGAAACGGGACTCCTCTGGATGTGGGCGAGACTCTCGTGCTTCCTCTCGAGTGGAGACGGGTATGTCGGGGAACTTCTTGTGTTGCAGCAAGGGTTGAAGGACCCTTTGGAAGTTCCAGAGGTTAGGTGTGATTAGCCTCGAGACGCCTCAGCGGAAATGGGCCTCATCTCGCCTGGAGGGGAGAACCTCCTGGATTTTCTCAAGGTGCGGCAGGTGCTCTCGACTTACGACGGGAACCTCAGGGAACCGCTCTTGTGGCCTCAGGAAAGGCCAGACCCCATGCGAGTTGCTCGGGGGCCTCTCGGCATTCCCTCCTGTCGATGCCGGGGCGTAAGACCTTGTTTGGAGTCGGTGCTGGAACCTGAGCATTCCTCTCCAGTGCTGACATGGATCTTGGGGTACTACTGGAGTCTCCCCAGTGGAGTCACTCCACGTCTCGAGTGGGGGCATGCACGTGCGTTTTCCTCACGAGCTGTAGCAGCAGTGTCAAGCTTCCCTTCGCGTGGATCAAGGGATCAGGGGCTTTCCTTCGAGGCATTCCCACGAGGCTTTTCCACGAGGCTTTCCTACATGGCTGTCCCACGTGCCACAGTGGTGTGAGTCGATCCTCGGCTTGAAAGTCGAGGCAGTGCAGGGAAAACAGGTTTCCCTGGAATGGACTGAGACATCTGGGGGACTCTGGGAATGGTGGCACGAACTTGGAGTTCCTCTCGCCTGTCCTGTGGAGAGCGCCTGCTCTTGAGATGCGACGGGAACGCCGGGAATTCTTTCCCGACCACGCAGGGAAAGGATCCCTCCTCTCGAGCTAGGAGGCGGAAACGGGGCTCCTCTGGATGTGGGCGGACTCTCGTACTTCCTCTCGAGTGAAGACGGTATGTCGGGGAACTTCTTGAGTTGCAGCAAGGGTGTGAAGGACCCTTTGGAAGTTCCAGAGGTTAGTTGTGATTAGCCTCGAGAGGCCTCAGGGAAAATGGGCCTCATCTCGCCTGGAGGGGAGAACCTCCTGGATTTTCTGGAGTTGCGGCAGGTGCTCTCGACTTACGATGGGGACCTCAGGGACCCGCTCTGGTGGCCACAGGAAATCCCAGTCCCCATGCGAGTTGCTCGGGGGCCGCTCAGGATTCCTCTCCCGTCGAAGCCGGGGCCTAAGATCTTGTTTGGACTCGGTGCCGGAACCTGAGGATTCCTCTCGAGTGCTGACATGGATCTTGGGTTACTTTTGGAGTCTCCCCAGGAGAGTCAGTCCTCGTCTCGAGTGGGGGCATGCACGTGCGCTTTCCTCCCGAGCTGTAGCAGCAGTGTCGCGCTTCCATTCGCGTGGATCAAGGGATCTGTGGCTTTCCCTCGAGGCTTTCCCACGAGGCTTTCCCACGAGGCTTTCCCACGAGGCTTTCCCACAGAGCTGTCCCATGTGCCACCGTGGTGTGAGTCGAACCTCGGCTTGAAAGTCGAGGCAGTGGAGGGAAAACAGGTTTCCCTGAATGGACTGAGACATCTGGGAGACTCTGGGAATGGTGGCACGACCCTGGAGTTCTTCTCGCTTTTCCTGTGGAGAGCGCCTGCTCTTGGGATGCAACTGGAAATCAGGGAATTCATTCCCGACGACGCAGGGAAAGGATCCCTCCTCTCGAGCTAGGAGGCGGAAACCGGGCTCCTCTGGATGTGGGCGGGAATCTCATGCATCCTCTCGAGTGGAGACGGGTATGTCGGGGAACTTCTTGAGTTGCGGCAAGGGAGTGAAGGACCCTTTGGAAGTTCCAGAGGTTAGGTGTGATTAGCCTCGAAACGCCTCAGCAGAAATGGGCCTCATCTCGCCTGGAGGGGAGAACCTCCTGGATTTTCTCGAGTTGCGGCAGGTGCTCTCGACTTACGACGGGGACCACAGGGACCCGCTCTGGTGGCCTCAGGAAAGTACAGTCCCCATTCGAGTTGCTCGGTGGCCTCTCGGGATTCCTCGCCCGTCAATGCCGTGGCCTAAGATCTTGTGTGGAGTCGGTGCCGGAACCTGAGGATTCCTCTCCAGTGTTGACATGGATCTTGGGGAATTTCTGGAGACTCCCCAGGGGAGTCAGTTCTCGTCTCGAGTGGGGGCATGCACGTGCGCTTTTCCTCCCGAGCTTTAGCAGCAGTGTCACTCTTCCATTCGCGTTGATCAAGGGATCTGTGGCTTTCCCTCGAGGCTTTCCCATGAGGCTTTCCCAGGAGGCTTTCCCACAGGGCTGTCACACGTGCCACCGTGGTGTGAGTCGATCCTCGGCTTGAAAGTCGAGGCAGTGCAGGGAAAACAGTTTTCACTGGAATGGACTGAGAATTCTGGGGGACGCTGGGAATGGTGGCACGACCCTGGAGTTCCTCTTGCCTTTCCCGTGGAGAGCGACTCCTCCTGAGATGCGACGGGAACGCCTGGAATTCTTTCCCGAACACGCAGGGAAAGGATCCCTCCTCTCGAGCTAGGAAGCGGAAACGGGGCTCCTCTGGATGTGGGCGGGACTCTCGTGCTTCTTCTCGAGTGGAGACGGGTATGTCGGGGAACTTCTTGAGTTGCGGCAAGGGTGTGAAGGACCCTTTCGAAGTTCCATAGGTTAGGTGTGATTAGCCTCGAGACGCCTCAGCGGAAATGGGCCTCATCTCGCCTGGAGTGGAGAACCTCCTGGATTTTCTCGAGTTGGGGCAAGTTCTCGCGATTTACGACGGGAAACTCAGGCACCCACTTGGTGGCCTCAGGAAAGGCCAATCCCCAGGCGAGTTGCTCCGGGGCCTCACGTGATTCCTCTCCCGTCGATGCCGGGGGCCTAAGACTTTGTGTGGAGTCGGTGCCAGAAACTGAGGTTTCCTCTCCAGTGCTGACATGGACCTTGGGGGAATTCTGGAGTCTTCCCAGAGGAGTCAGTCCTCGTCTCGAGTGGGGGCATGCACGTGCGCTTTCCTCCCGAGCTGGAGCAGTAATGTCACGCATCCCTTCTCGTGGATCAAGGGATCTGTGGCTTTCCCTCGAGGCTTTCCCACCAGGCTTTCCCACGAGGCTTTCCCACAGGGCTGTCCCACGTGCCACCGTGGTGTGAGTGGATCCTTGGCTTGAAAGTCGAGGCAGTGCAGGGAAAACAGGTTTCCCTGGAATGGACTGAGACATCTGGGAGACTCTGGGATTGGTGGCACGACCCTGGAGTTTCTCTCGCCTTTCCTGTGGAGAGCGCCTCCTCTTGAGATGCGACGGGAAAGCCGGGAATTCTTTCCCGACCACTCAGGGAAAGAATCCCTCCACTCGAACTAGGAGGCGGAAACGGGGCTCCTCTGGATGTGGGCGGGTCTCTCGTGCTTCCTCTCGAGTGGAGACGGGTATGTCGGGAACTTCTTAAGTTGCAGCTAAGGTATGAAGGATCCTTTGGATGTTCCAGAGGTTAGGTGTGATTAGCCTCGAGACGCCTCAGCGGAAATGGGCCTCATCTCGCCTGGAGGGGAGAACCTCCTGGATTTTCTCGAGTTGCAGCAGGTGCTCTCGACTTACGACGGGGACCTCAGGGACCCACTCTGGTGGCCTCAGGAAAGGCCAGTCCCCATGCGAGTTGCTCGGGGGCCTCTCGGGATTCCTCTCCCGTCGATGCCAGGGCCTAAGATCTTGTGTGGAGTCGGTGCCGGAACCTGAGGATGCCTCTCCAGTGCTGACATGGATTCTGGGGGACTTCTGGAGTCTCCCCAGGGGTGTCAGTCCTCGTCTCGAGTGGGGGCATGCACGTGCGCTTCCTCCCCTCCAGGTAAAATAAAGCCTATTTCCGCTGACACATCTCAAGGCTAAGCACACTTAAACTCTGGAACTTCCAAAGGGTCCTTCACACCCTTGCAGCAAATCAAGAAGTTCTCCGACATACCGTCTCCACTCAAGTGGAAGCACGATAGTTCTGCCCGCATCCAGAGGAGCCCCGTTTCCGCCTCATAGCTCGAGAGGAGGGATCCTTTCCCTGCGAGGTCGGGAAAGAATTCCCGGCGTTTCCGTCGCATCTCAAGAGGAGGCGTTCTCCACAGGAAAGGCGAGAGGAACTCCAGGGACATGCCACCATTCTCCGAGTCCCCCAGATGTCTCAGTCCATTCCAGGGAAACCTGTTTCCCTGCACTGACTCGACTTTCAAGCCGAGGATCGACTCACACCACTGTGGCACGTGGGACAGCCCTGTGGCAAAGCCTCGTCGGAAAGCCTCGTGGGAAAGCCCCGAGGTAAAGCCACAGATACCTTGATCCACGCGAAGGGAAGCGCTACACTGCTGCTACAGCTGGGGAGGAAAGCGCACGTGCATGCCCTCAACCGAGACGAGGACTGACTCCCCTGGGGAGACTCCAGCAGTACACCAAGATCCATGTCAGCACTGGAGAGGAATCCTCAGGTTACGGCACCGACTCTACGTATGGTCTGAGGGCCCGGCATCGACGGGAGAGGAATCCGGAGAGGTCCCCGAGCAACTCGCATGGGGACTGGAATTTCCTGAGGCCACCAGAGCGGGTCCCTGAGGTCCCCATCGTAAGTCGAGAGCACCTACCGCAACTCGAGAATATCCAGGAGTTTCTCCCCTCCAGGCGAGATGAGGCCCATTTCCATTGAGGCATCTCGGCGCTAATCACACCTAACCTCTAGAACTGCCAAAGGGTCCTTCACACCCTTGCTGCAAGTCAAGAAGTTCCCCGACATACCCGTCGACACTCGAGAGGAAGTACGAGAGTCCCGCCCACATCCAGAGGAGCCCCGTTTCCGCCTCCTAGCTCGAGAGGAGGGATCCTTTCCCTGCGTGGTGGGGAAAGAATTTCCGGTGTTCCCGTTGCATCTCAAGAGGAGGTGCTCTCCACAGGAAAGGCGAGAGGAAGTCCAGGGTCGTGACACCATTCTCAGAGTCCCCCAGATGTCTCAGTCCATTCCAGGGAAACCTCTTTTCCCTGCACTGCCTCGACTTTCAAGCCCAGGGTCGACTTTCACCACGGTGGCACGTGGGACAGCCCTGTGGGAAAGCCTCGTGGGAAAGTCTCGTGGGAAAGCCTCGAGGGAAAGCTGCAGATCCCTTGATCCAGGCGAAGGGAAGCGTGACACTGCTGCTACAGCTCGGGAGGAAAGCACACGTGCATGCCCCGACTCGAGACGAGGACTGACTCCCCTGGGGAGACTCCAGAAGTACCCCAAGATCCATGTCAGCACTGGAGCGGAATCCTCTGGTTCTGGCACCGACTCCAAACAAGGTCTTAGGCCCCGGCATCGAAGGGAGAGGAATCCTGAGAGGCCACCGTGCAACTCGCATAGGGACTGGCATTTCCTCAGGCCACCAGAGCGGTTCCCTGAGGTCCCCGTCAAAGGTCGAGAGCACCTGCCGCAACTTGAGAAAATCCAGGTGGTTGTCCCTTCCAGGAGAGATGGGCCCATTTCCGCTGGGCCGTCTCGAGGCTAATCACACCTAACCTCTGGAAATTCCAAAGGGTCTTTCACACCCTTGCTGCAACTCAAGAAGTTCCCCGACATACCCGTCTCCACTCGAGAGGAGGCACGAGAGTCCCGCCCACATCCAGAGGAACCCCGTTTCCATCTCATAGCTGGAGAGGAGGGATCCTTTCCCAGCGTGATCGCGAAAGAATTCTCGGGAGTCGCTCTCCACAGGAAAGGGGAGAGGAACTCCCTGTCATGCCACCATTCCCAGAGTCCCCCAGATGTCTCAGTCAATTCCAGGAAATCCTGTTTTCCCTGCACTGCCTCGACTTTCAAGCCGAGGATCAACTCACACCACGGTGGTACCTGGGACAGCCCTGTGGGAAAGCCTCGTGGGAAAGCCTTGAGGGAAAGCCACAGATCCCTTGATTCACGCGAAGGGAAGCATGACACTGCTGCTACAGCTCGGGAGGAAAGCGCACGTGCATGCCCCCACTCGAGACGAGGACTGACTCCCCTCGGGAGACTCCAGTAGTAGCCCAAGATCCATGTCAGCACTGGAGAGGAATCCTCAGGTTCCGGCACCGACTCCGTACAAGGTCTCAGACCCCGGCATCAACGGGAAAGGAATCCCGAGAGGCCATCGAAGAACTCGCATGGGGACTGGCCTTTCGTCAGGACACCGGAGAGGGTCCCTGAGGTCCCCGTCATAATTCTAGAGCACCTGCCACACTCGAGAAAATCCAGGAGGTTCTCCCCTCCAGGCGAGATGAGGCCCATTTCCGCTGAGGCGTCTCGAGGCTAGTCACACCTAACCTCTGGAACTTCCAAAGGTTCCTTCACACCTTAGCTGCAACTCAAGAAGTTCCCCGACACACCCGTCTCCACTCCAGAGGAAGCACGAGGGTCCCGGCCACATCCAGAGGAGCTCCGTTTCCGCCTCCAAGCTAAAGATGAGGGATCCTTCCCTGCTTCCTCGGGATAGAATTCCCGACGTTTCCGAAGCTTCTCATTAGGAGGCCCACTGCACAGGAAAGGCGAGAAGAACTCATGGGTCGTGCCACCATTCCAAGAGTCCCCCAGATATCTCAGTCCATTCCAGAGGATCCTGTTTTCCCTGCACTGCTTCGACTTTCACGCCAAGGATCGACTCACACCACGGTGGCACGTGGGAGGGCCCTGTGGGAAAGTCTCGTGGGAAAGCCTTGAGGGAAAGCCACAGGTCCCTTGATCCACGCGAAGGGAAGCGTGCCACTGCTGCTATAGCACGGGAGGAAAGCGCACGTGCATGCCCCCACTCGAGACGAGGACTGACTCCCCTTGGGAGACTCCAGAAGTACCCCAACATGCATGCCAGGCTTGGAGAGGAATCCTCAGATTCCGGCCCCGACTCCACACAAGGTCTTAGGCCCTGGCATCGGACGGGAGTGGAATAGCGAAAGGCCCTCTAGCAACTCGCATGGGGACTGGCCTTTCCTGAGGTCACCAGAGCGGGTCCCTGAGGTCCCCGTCGTAAAGTCGAGAGCACCTGCCGCAACTCGGTAAAATCCAGGCGGTTCTCTCCTCCAGGCGAGATGAGGCCCGTTTCCCCTGAGGTGTCTCGAGGCTAATCACACGTGACCTCTGGAACTTCCAAAGAGTCTTTCACAGTCATGCTGCAACTCGAGAAGTTCCCCGACATACCCGTCTCCACTCAAGAGGAAGCACGAGTGTTCCGGCCACATCCAGAGGAGCTCCGTTTCCGGCTCGTAGCTCGAGATGAGCGATCCTTTCCCTGATTGTTCGGGAAAGGAATTCCCGGCATTCCCATCGCATCTCAAGAGGAGGCGCTCTCCAAAGGAAAGGGGAGAGGAACTGCAGGTCGTGCCACCATTCCGAGACTCACCCAGATGTCTCAGTTCCATTCCACAGGAACCTGTTTTCCCTGCATTGCCTTGGCCTTCATGCCGAGGATCGACTCACACCACCGTCACACGTGGGACAGCCCTGTGGGAAAGCCTCGTGGGAAAGACTCGAGGGAAAGCCACAGATCCCTTGGTCCAGGCATGGGGAAGCGTGACACTGCTGCTACAGCATGGGAGGAAAGGGCACGGCTCATGCCCCCACTCGAGACGAGGCCTGACTCCCTTGTGGAGACTCGAGAAGTACCACAAAATCCATGTCAGCACTGGAGAGGAATCCTCAGCTTCTGGCCCCGACTCCACACAAGGTCTTAGGCCCCGGCATCGACGGGAGAGGAATCACGAGAGGCCCCTAGCAACACGCATGATGACTGGCGTTTCCTGCGGCCGCCAGAGCGGGTCCCTGAAGTCCCCATCGTAACTCGAGAGCACCTGCTGAAACTCGGGAATATCCAGGAGCCTCTCCATTCCAGGCGACATGAGGCCCATTTCCGCTGAGGCATCTCGAGACTAACCACACCTAACCTCTGGAACTTCCAAAGGTCCTTCACACCCTTGCTGCAGCTCAAGAAGTTCCCCGACATACCCGTTCCTCTTCACATTCAGTCATAATGGTGGTGTCATCTGCATATCTAAGTTTATTGATATTTCTACCGGCAATCTTGATTCCAGCTCATGTATCTTCCATCCCAGCATTTTTTCATGATGTACTCTGCATAGAAGTTAAATAAACAGGGTGACAATATACAGCCTTTGCATACTCCTTTTCCTTTTGGAACCAGTCTGTTGTTCCATGTCCTACTCTAACTGTTGCTTCCTGACCTTCATCCAATTTCTCAAGAGG
The DNA here is from genome assembly GCF_001704415.2 of Capra hircus. Taxonomy (NCBI): domain Eukaryota; kingdom Metazoa; phylum Chordata; class Mammalia; order Artiodactyla; family Bovidae; genus Capra; species Capra hircus. The sequence goes on along the minus strand of NW_017190312.1, from coordinate 325 downwards.
CAGGTTAGGTGGTCTGGTATTCCCATCTCTTTCAGAATTGTGGCTAAAACAACAGTATAAGGACCTTTCCGATGTCAGGCCAAGGAATTGTGTTTCCAGTCATTGAGCCACACCTGATCACTGAGCACAAATTCATGAATCTTTCCTCAAGGGGAATGATATTCTTTTTTATACAAACTTAGTTACCTGATTTATTACCTTACCTAATTGTTCCATCTGCTGTGAAATCACACCCCCTTACTTGTGGCAAATCTGCTAACACCTGCCTCACTGTGGGAGGGGGTCTCCCCGATAGAAAATTTTCATAAGGACAAAAACCTATGGG